>NC_041408.2:68880082-68957582 GCF_900747795.2 Erpetoichthys calabaricus
CTTCAGAAGAGGTGACATTCCCGTCCAAGAGCCAGTTTTCTGTAGCCGAGGATCGGACCGCCAAGGTCCCGCCTTCGGCCACCACCCAAACTCACACTGCACCCGACCTCCTTGGCCCCTCCCATAGGTGGTGAGCCCATGGGAAGGGGGACCCACGTTGCCTCTTCGAGCCCATGGGTGCAGGCCCGGCCACGGCGCTCGCCATCGAGCCCCACCTCAGGCCTGGCTCCGAGTGGGGCCCCGGTGACCTGCGTCCGGGCGAGGGAAAACGCGTCCAAAATTGTTTTTTCTTCATAGAGGTTTGTTTAACCGCTCTTTGTCTCATCCCTCACCTAGGACCAGTTTGCCTTGGGTGGCCCTACCAGGGGCATTAAGCCCCGGACAACAGAGCTCCTAGGATCATTGGGACATGCAAACCCCTCCACCACGATAAGGTGACGGTTAAAGGAGGGGATATATATTATATATATATATATATATATATATATATATATATATAATATATGTGTATGTGTATATGTATATATACTGTATATGACAGCAACACGCATAACAATGACAACACAATTACATTGACAATCATGTTACGTTATTTTTAAAATGTTTCCTTTACTCTTTCATAACCTCTTTAACACACTACTTGTCCGCTGCGAAGCGCGGGTATTTTGGTAGTATATATATATAATATATTATATATATATATATATATATATACACACATACACACACACATAAACATTATTATATATATATATATATATATATATATATATATATATATATATATATACACATATACATATATACACATACATGCAGTTTCAATAACATAGAAATCAATATAAACAACATTAACATCATTATCATATGAGAATATGAAGTAATATATAAGAAGCACATTTCATATAAATATAAATTATTAAACAGTAAAATCCATCCATCCATCCGTCCATTTTCCAACCCGCTGAATCCGAACACAGGGTCACGATGGTCTGCTGGAGCCAATCCCAGCCAACACAGGGCACAAGGCAGGAAACAATCCTGGGTTTTTATCTTTATTTTATTTTATTGTAGAATCAACTCCTATCTGCGCACACCAGGGCGGCCGTGGGGCGGATGCGTATGGTGTATTCACTCCACGTTATCGTGCATTGCGCTGTCACTGGTATTTTGATAAAAGAATTTGAACAATATAAGAAGCGTATAAATTAATTAAACAGTAAAACATTAACATTTAAGAAGTAAAGTTACATTAAGTACTACTGCAGTGCCTTCGGGTATACCTCATTTTTTGTTTGCCCATTACATGCTTAAATGTATACATTTTTTGGTGCACCTACCCGAGAACACGCGACATATAACCGAGCGTGGGGAGAAGCATGGATTTTAAAACACGCGTTGAGTTCATCTGCTGGTCTCCCTCGTGGAATAACTGGTAATGTTTGACTAAAATCTACAGCGAGTAAAAACGACATTACCTCCTATTTTTTTTTTTACGATCTCTGAGATCTTGCTTTTTTCGGTTCAAGGCTTCATAAGCTCTTTTATGTTCTATGGTGTACTTATCCCAACCCATCATCTTTGAATGTTGCAAGACTTTCGCCTTGTATGTAGATCGGGGTAATTACATTCATTGCATTCCTAGTCTGAATCAGAATCTGATTGTATGGGTGATTACCTGGCACTGTAGGGTTGCCACCCGTCCTTTAAAATACGGAATCGTCCCGTATTTGAGAATGAAATTGCGCGTCCCGTTTTGAATCAATACGGGACGGGATTTATCCCGTATTTTTTTATCATTTTTTTTAAAGCAGCGTCTCATGCAAATCATCCCACACACGCATTTTATGAAGATGCCTCCTTTCGTAGTTTGATTGGGTAATACTTGACGTCATCGTTAGTTTGATTGGTTTTTTAAACTGTCCAGTGAGGAGGGCGGGTCTTTTAAGTAGAGTCTGCAAAGTGTTGGCACTGGGATGTGGCACCCGCTGCAGTATGTGTCCCTTATTTTTTTGTATTAAAAGTGGTAACCCTACCTGGCAGGTAACAGTTATGTTTGGTCATGAAGTCATCTAAAATCTGCCACGTGCCCTCTTTTAATTGTGAGAAGCAGATATATATAGCCAAATTCTCGCGCTTCGTTGCGGCGAAGTACTGCTTTTAATTTTTTAAGAAAAGAAAACCTTTTTAAAACGGATCGAAAATACAGTATACCAATAACAATTTGTTAAGGATCTGTTTTTTTCTGAACCTCGCTTTTCACAGCTGTCGCGCTACGGGTCGTGTGTTTCGTTTATTTGACAGTATGTAGATCGTGGTAATTACATTCATGGCATTCGTTTTCTGAATCACAATCTGACTGTATGGGTGGTTACCTGCCAGGTAACGCTTGTGGTTGGTCAGGAAGTCGCCTTACATCCGCCACGTGCCCTCTTTCTGTTCCCAGAAGCTGATCGTAGAATGGTTTTAATAGTTTACTTTCAAATAATGCAAAGAGTATGCGACACGTGTTTTCTCCCTAATTCTGGGCTCATCAGGCATACACACTCACTTCATCCCCTCTCGGGAATCGAATCTCTATCGTCAGTGCCAGAGTTGAAGCCCCTAACGTTGCGGTCAGCAAGTCGGCTAACATCCGCCATGTGCCGTCTTTCAGTTGCGAGAAGCAGATTATAGAATGGTTGAAACTGTTGCCCCTAACGTTGCGCTACGGCGTGTGGTTCGTTTATACCTCGTGTCTTCTCATTAAACTTTTATCTTGCGAATATGTTATTGCAATCCGCAGCGGGAGCGTTTCTATAAACTTAATTTAAACTTACGTTTTACACCGTGCTTTGTTTCCCTTATGAACATGCTTGTATGCTTCACTCGCTGGCTTCTTATTGTTTCGCTCCCTTCTCAATTGTTTAATGAATTTTTTGTTCCTCGCTGTTTGCGGCTCTTCCTTCATTTCTCCCTACTGCGTTCTTTTATCTCGCGAATATGTTATTGCAATCCGCAACGGGAGCGTTTCAATTAACTTAATTTAAACTTACGTTTTACACCGTGCTTTGTTTCCCTTATGAAGATGCTTGTATGCTTCACTCGCTCCCCTCTCAATTGTTTAATTAATTTTTTGTTCTTCGCTGTTTGCGGCTCTTCCTTCATTTCTCCTTACTGAGTTCACAGTCTTTTCACGTGATTACGTGGGCGGCGTGATGATGTGACACTCAACTCCGCCTCCCACGGCCATCAAGCTGCCGTCCATTACAGTATATTGTCAAAAATGAGGTTCCAGTTATGACCATTACGCGTTGAATTTCGAAATGAAACCTGCCTAACTTTTGTAAGTAAGCTGTAAGGAATCAGCCTGCCAAATTTTAGCCTTCCACCTACACGGGAAGTTGGACAATTAGTGATGAGTCAGTCAGTCAGTCAGTCAGTCAGTCAGTCAGTCAGTCAGTCAGTGAGGGCTTTGCCTTTTATTAATTAGTATAGATAATATATGTGTTATTCTTTTGCTTCTTCTTTATTTTGTAATATGGCTTGTTGTTAATGCTAAGCTGGGACTGGTGGTGGGGAAATCAAATAAAAGGATGAGCGTTGGTCACGTTGCCCGATAGACTATATATATTGAACTGCTTTACACTAGCAGTTTTCCAATCGTGCTTATCCCGGGGTTTAGTTGTTCTCCCAGGGCAGCGGTACAGTGTTTTGTTTCATTCCATATACCTCATAGTTATTTATTTGATTTGCTGCTAATTCGAGTCTCTGTGTGTGAGTTGTACAAGTCGGATACAGTCCTGGAATCCCCAACATAAAAATTAACAAATCATCGCCCCTAATGAAAGTTAATCTGAGCGGCACCAGACCGCTACTACAGACTCTTCTTGCCTGGTTACAAAGTTTGGCTGGACAGCCAACTGTAGAAAGAGACCTGCTGAGTATGCTTCATGCTTCTTGAGCCCACTGTGCCCCTGGGAACATTAACCGTTTTAGAAATCTTTGAATAAACTTTGTATTTACTTACCTTGGCAGTGACATTCATGTCTCTGGTGACTCTTCCTATGAAGTCAGTAAACAAATTGGGAGAGCATTGGGTGTCGTTGTAATGAAGTGTGTGGCACTCCCAATATCTCTGGAAAAGGACACATGTCCAAGTCTTTCGAGTCTTGATGCTTCCTGTCTTGCTATATGGTTGTGAGACATGGACGCTATCCAGTGACTTGAGATGAAGACTGGACTCCGTCAGTACTGTCTCTCTTCAGAGAATCCTTGGGTACCGCTGGTTTGATTTTGTGTCCAATGAGCTGTTGCTCACGGAGTTCCGAATGAGGCACATTACCTGCATTGTGAGGAAGCGTCAGTTACGGCACTATGGCCATGTGGCGTGTTTCCCCGAGGGTGATCATTGTTGAGGTCCCAATTGGCTGGACCAGGCCAAGGGGATGCCCACATAAAACCTGTCTGCATCAGATAGAGGGTCATTTCCAGAGGGTCAGACTGGACTAGGGGGTTGCCAACTAGGATCCTGAGCTGTTTCATCATGTGGTGGGTACAGCAGTGCCAGTGCATGCTCCTCAACCTGACCTTACCATGTATATCCCTGCCCTGCAGTTCCTGGGACTTCATGATGTTGTTTTTATGCTGACATGCTGTGTAAATTGTGGGACTTTATATATACGCCTGTGGGGTTTGGGGGGGCATGCCTTTCTACATGACATCTAATCAATTCAGTTTTTCCCCAGGTGGACTCCAATGAAGTTCTCCTCACATACCAAGGAGAATTAAAGCAAACAGGAGGCATCTGAGCACAATTCGAAGTGCAACAGCGAAGGGTCTGAATACTTAAATGAATGTAGGATTTCAGGTTTTGATTTTTAATACTGCCTCACAGTTAGGAGACCCGGGTTCACTTCCCGGGTCCTCCCTGCATGGAGTTTGCATGTTCTCCCCGTGTCTGCGTGGGTTTCCTCTGGGCGTTCCAGTTTCCTCCCACAGTCCAAAGACATGCAGGTTAGGTGGATTGGTGATTCTAAATTGGCCCTAGTGTGTGCTTGGTGTGTGGGTGTGTTTGTGTGTGTGTCCTGCGGTGGGTTGGCACCCTGCCCAGGATTGTTTCCTGCCTTGCACCCGTGCCCTGTGTTGGCTGGGATTGGCTCCAGCAGACCCCCGTGACCCTGTGTTCGGATTCAGCGGGTTAGAAAATGGATGGATGGATTTTTAATACATTTGCAAAACTTTCTGAAAGAATTTGCAAATTTCTTCTTTCAAACCTTTCACTTTGTCATGATGGGTTGCTGAGTGTAGACTGAAAAATTAACAAAACCACCCGAATTGAATCTACAACTCAATCAAATGCACAATTTATGAATTTGTAAGTCCCAGATACCTGAACTGGTCATAAATAATCAGTAAGTGCCCTTCTACTTCTACTAAACACTGGCATGAAAATTAGTTTACTGAAAAAAAAAAGATATTTAAGATCAGTAATGACCTTAATGTGATGAATAGAATCAGAGGCGTTTCTGTATCATCCCTTCCCTTATAATTCTCATTATTTCTGAGTTTCACTGAATACAGATTGTCAGTTTATTTATCTTATTTTGTTTTATGATCCATTGCTTCTAACAGGTCAACTGGCCACTGATATGGTGCTTGGCATTATCAAATTTTCTCAAAGCACACTGCATATTCCACACCACCAATTTCAATATAAAAAGTAAATTATTATCAGGCTTAATTTATCTTTACAGAATGCTGATGGTAAAATTGTCAAAATAATTACAGTAAGTCAAATAATTCCCAACGAATCAAAATTAAACAGTTTGCCAGCCCATTACTAACATTTAAAATCAAAGTGTCATTTCTTAAACTTGTATTCCTTACAATCGTCAGTGATAATTGCTCATACGCCAATTAAAAAGAATTTTAAAAAAAAATGCAATGTTAGCAATAAACGTCTGCACAAGCTGCTCGTGGGGGCGTCCTCTGCTAGCATGCCGCTGCTGGGGGTCTAAGCACTCCCAAACACCTAATCTACTGACAATTAAAGCTGTCACATCTTTAAATCCAGTAAAGACTGAAACTACTTCTCTGCTTGAATTCCACAGCACATACCTCCTCTTTACGGTTAAGATGATCCACTAAATCCTCAGCCAGCAGGAAGTCGACGTCTACCTTGCCTCACTTCTGCTCTTCTTGCTCTCCTATGTAGGATCTGAAGTGCTTGCTCATTGTTACCGATTGAATAAAACGAATGACAGGAGACCACAAATGCCTCTGTGGCTTGTCAAGACAAAGACAAAAGTAGTAATTATCACCTTTTTGTATTTTCTTTTCTTTTTTTTTTTTGCTAGTAAAAGAACATTAACATTTGCTACCAACACAAAAAAGTCAGTTCATGTTAAAACATCAGAGAAATAGGCAACGTTCACATAACCAGGCCAAAGTGGCACAAACCGGATGTTTTCAGGGCTGTGTGGACACAGAAATCCGATTTTTTCAAATCAGATTGGAGTGGCTTTCATACAGTATGTGGTCCTACACCGGGTGCATATCCAATTTGTGTCCAAATGGCATGAATGAGAACGGCCAGATTGGACTTTATGTTTATTTGCCTATATGTGTTGGCTTAGCGCTGGCAGCTGGCGCTGCAAACTGACACTAAAGGAGAGCTACAGCTGGGACAGCAGTCACGGTCCCACCATTGCGGGCTCCTTTCTTCTTCCCACACATCTCTTGGTGTAGCAGTGCCAGCAATAGCTGTGAAAACTCCAAAAGCTAGCCGCCTGGCTCTCATTTTTGTTTTCTCAGCCTTGTCGTGTACAGATGAGATACTGTTTGTCGTCTCTCCAGAGCAAAACACAATGCGTACACTAATCTACTAACATACCATCCAGGGTTGCCAATGGAAATATTTCCAGCCCAGAAAACACACCTAATGGTGCTCTGGACCAGGACGATGAATGACATTTTTGATGACAGCAGTTTTGGTGCTGTAGATATCCAGTTTGGGTTCCTCTTGATGTTTCACCTTTGTTGAGGGGGAAGGCGTAGACCCCTTGAAGCTCGGTCGTTTGGGCGGCTGCACTTAGCCTTTAAAAATGGTATCCTTCAATAAGGGCGCGCACAAAAAGGCGAGCTTCAAAAGGGCGACCTCAATTGGGCGCGGCGAATAAAGGCGTTCGTAGATAATAATAGATAGGTAATAATAAATAATAAAATATCTACGTGGTATTGCACATAATCTACAGCTTCAAGTGTAACACAACAATGAGTAAGAGCAGAAAACAACGAAATATAGAGAGCTTTAGAAATAGTTCGTTAGAAGTTCATGCATTAATTAATTGGATGTTTTAATATTCTTGCTTTCGCCTTTTTATACGTTCAATCATTGCCTTCATCTAATAAATTTTCTGTAATAATTTTGTTGCGTTTGCCTTTATTCGCTGCGCCCAATTGAGGTCACCCTTTTGAAGCTCGCCTTTTTGTGCGCGCCCTTATTGAATAGAACCTTTAAAAATAGCCCAATTTGGCATAAAAAACGCACATCTGGCAACTTTGAGCAAATCGTCTCACAAATATGACGTTTTTTGTTGTTGGTGACATGGATGACTAGTGCGGAAAAAGTATAAACGTGTGCATGCGTGCCGTATCAGCGGACAGATGTGTTCACATTACAGTTAGACTTGGGTCACTCGTACTCATGAAGGTGAACGGTCAAGACAGACAAATTCGATTGGAGCAAAAAAATCAAAACTGAGCAATGAGGCTTGTAATGTCAATGAGTGTGTCAACTTTCAACTCTTCAGACTACTTCTTCAGTCTTAAAGTGCCATTCATGCTTTATGCTTTAAAAATACAAAACTCATGTTGCAAGGAATATTTTCAGAGAAATTCCTCTTACTGTTAATGTACCCCCAGTAATAAATACATCCTTTGCAGCCCTGGGATTTTTACTAAAGAGTACAAGTCTACTGGGTAATGAGTGTAAAATTTCATTTCTCAGCTGATGTCCTCCATTATCCGTTACACTTGGTACAATTAAATTGATTAATAACAATAAAACAACCACAAATGATAACACAGTGGGCCAGCTCCTCACAGCTAAATGGTCCTGAGCAATGCCTCGGAGGATTTGCCACATTATTTCCATCTTGCATGCTCTTCAAAGCCAACTCTTGCTTCTTGGAAGACTCTACTCCAATTTAGACTGGTAAGTCTGAAGATGGATATTCCTTCAATTGCTTCCCTTATCCAAAAACATGCAGGCTACATTCATTGGTGACTAAAGTGATCAGTTGTTGGTATATGCTTGAATCACACATTCTTGTCTTGAAACTGACACTGTAAGGTTGGGGTTCATCTCATCTCTCAACAACTATTCACAACCTATTTTTTTTTAACAAGTGGGGGCAGAAAATGGATTACCTTTTGCTATAATATCGAGTTATCCCACCTTACATGATCGACAGGCAGGCATATGCATTTCCTGTTGACATTCAACTTTGCATCTTGATTATCGCATACCATTGTAGTGGAGATGCTGTGCAGAAAAGATGGGGGCTGGCAGAGAGAGATCAGCTGATGTCACCAGCAAGCACACCACTTGCAATGTTTAGAAACAGCCTCTGCATCGCTGGGGTAATGGAGGTCACCTGTTAGTTCACACTGCAAGGAAACCACTTCTGAGCTCCAGATAATGCAGGTTCACGTATGTGTATCACAGTGCAGATCTTCAAACTCAGATGACTCGTGGTGTGAATCCATGATAATTCACTTGGTGACGAGGAGGAGATTTAGACTGTGAAGAAGGAGGGGCTGGCAGGGAGAGATCAGCTGACATCACCAGAAAGTGCTCCGCTCACAATGTAAATGGTTTCTGCACGCCTGACTACAAGGAGATCGCTTCTGAGCCAGATGTTGCGGGTTTCTGACTGACCACCAGCAGTTTACCACAGCGCAAATCTTTGATGCGAGTTCACAGTTCACTTGCAGACGAGGATGGCATCTTTGGCATTCTGTTATGATCTACATAATAAAGTGCATAATGGGGAAAGGGCCATCCTAGGGCCCTAACATGACAAAACAACTGTAATGCATTAGTTAACAAGTACAGTGTTGGCCACATGTTTGGGCAGCGACACAAATGTTGTGTTTTGCAAACTTTGTCACTTCAGCATTTTGAGATTAGTACACCATAGAAACATGTAAAAAAAAAAAAAGTAAAGAACAATTATAAACATTTCATACGTTTCAAAGGCTTTTATTGGCAAGTACATCAAATTTATGTAAAGAGTCAATATGTACAGTTTTTGATCCTTCTTCATAACCTGCAATTCACTCTGGACCAAATCCTGATTGATGCTGATCCATTCTTGCATTTTTAGTGCTTGATCACAATTTGTGGGCTTCTGCTGGTCCACCCGCTTTTTGAGAACTGACCACAGTTTCTCAATAGCATTAAGGTCTGGGGAGTTTCCTGGTCATGGGTCCAAACTTTCAATGTTATGATCTCCTAGCCACTTCGTTATCACTTTTGCCTTGTGACATGGTGCTCCATCATGCTGGAAAATACACAGATCCCAACAATTCAGGTGCAATTTTGTGATGAAAAGTTGCTCTTGGAGGATGTTTTGATACCATTCTTCATTTATGGCAGAATTGTGAGTGGGCCCACTCCCTTGGATGAGAAGCAACCCCACACATGGATGATCACTGGATGCTTCACTTTTGGCATGACACAGGACTCATGGCAGCGTTCAGCTTTTCCTTCTCCTGACAATCGATTTTCCAGATGTCCCAAACCGTTGCAAGGAGGCTTTATCCGAAAAAATTACTTTGCACCAGTCTTCTGCTGTCTAGTCCTTGTACTTTGGGCAGATTTTCAGGTCTATCTTTGATGTTTTTCTTGGAAAGAAGTGACTTCTTTGCTGCCCTTCTTGACACAAGGCATGTTGTCCAAAAGTCTTCGCCTCACTCACTCCTACCTGCTGACAGTACTGAGCAAGCCCTGCACTGGTGGCAACACGATTCTGTAGCTGACGCTTGCTGGACACTTTTAGCTGATCATTTGAAGTTTTTGTGATAAAGTTGACTTTTTATGCTAATAAAGCTTTTTGCAATGAATTATGATCACTCTGTACAATAATATAAAAACAATGTGAATCGCCACCACAAAAACTGAAGCTGCAAATATTGCAAAACACATTTGTGTCACTGCCAAAACTTTTGGCCACTACTGTACATTCCAGGACTTAATCTTATTATAAGAAACATCGTTATCAGAGAGAAGATGTACCATATGAGAAATGTGGACATGTATTGTAGCAGGAGGTTAGGGTGGGGGTGGCGGGGGTTATAGGGACATTGTTTATTCGGTATCTTAAACTGCCGTTTCCTTTCTGATTCCCAGTAAGCACTGAGCCTCCTTGCAGATGCTGTGATTTGAGAAAAAGTTTTCATTTCTCAATAATGGTACAACCAGAAACTGACAACCCAAAAACTCCCAGAAATGTTTTAAAAAAAATAAATTTACAGCAATTCCCTTTTAGTCCCCTTCAAAATACTTTCCTTGAGATGCTATTCTTTGGCTCCTCTGCTTCTCCCATTCCTGGAAACATTTCCTGTACTCATCTTCTGATGTGTCCACAGCCTTTTGAGATTTTTTTTTCTTGTGGCCACCACAGCGCGCTCCAGTTGCCCAAACCCCGACAGAGATGGATGCAGACACAAGTTTTGCCACACCGCACACTTTTATTTTAGTGGAGAAGCGCTTTTCCCTCGCTCCCCACCGCAGCACAGTTCCAAACAGTCCAAGCACCAGTACAAGTAAGACACAGTACTTTCTTCCCTTCCCTTTCTTGTTCTGTCTCCTCTCCTCCCCCAGCACGTTTCAATTTCTTCCACCCGACTCTGGCTCTCCGAGGGTCTCGAGTGAGGTGGCTCCTTTCATGCTGCTCCTGGGAGTGCTCCTGGTGACTCGTTAGCCAGATCTGGAGTCACTCCCAGGTGTGGGTGAAGCCCAAAGCAGGACAATGCAGTTCCCCTTGCCGGTCCCAACAAGGCTGTTCCGAACTCCAACTCCCATGAAGCCCTAATGAAATCTGTGGAGCCACAGCAACCCTGGGGTCTGTCATCTAGTGCTCTTGGGGAGGCAGTGCCCTGTGCACATCTGCTTTCCTGGTCCTTCCAGTATATCAGCCTCCTGGCTTGGCAGGGGTCACATCACATCATACCCCCCCCCCCCCCCACCCCCATTGTATTTCTTCCACAGCAGCAAATCAACTTCCATTCAGTATCAAGTTTTAATTTTGGAAGTTCGTGAATTTTGGAAAAAAGATCTGGTGAAAACGGAGGGGTGCAAAGCAACAACCACATGACTTTTGATGGAAAAACTCTGACAAAACGGTGTGGGGAGCAGCGCTGTCATGGTACAAAATACAGTTTAGCAGGGGCCACTGCTGTGGTTATTTTAATCCTCATGCTTTCCAGTAGATGCTTCAGAAGTTGAATGTAATGTCGATGATTAATAGCCTGTTCACGGGGAACAAACTCTTTACGAACAAGTCTGTCAATGACGAAAAACACAATCATCGTCATCTCTTGGAAATTTGTCCTGGTGTCTTACAGAAGAAGAAGAGAAAAGGGAAAAAAATGTCACCTGCAGAACTGTACCAGAATTAGGCACTTGATGAACTCGGCACGATGCCACTCGGCACACTGATTAACCGGCCTGGAGGTGTACAATACCAAGCGGCACCCTACTCCTGTGCTATTAACTGATTTATTTTTAGGTCCCCACATATAAAATGTGTGAGCACTTTTTGTGTTGGTCAGCTTATTTGTCTTTATGTGTTGCAGGTTCATTAAACATTTTTCAGATAGACAAAGCTAGAATATTATTTCTCATTTTATTTTCTTATAAATCACATTTGGATTGAAAAAGTCCAATTAGAAACACTTATATTGCACATGATGCAAAGTCTTTAGAGTGATACAGTATAATACATATGGGGCACAGATGAGTACTGAAAACTAAAAACATGCTAGTTTACACTTACATAAAAATAAATTAAATCTGTTACATAAAGATGTAATTAATACTACCTTACATGAATAAAATCATTGAACATACAGCATTTAAAAATAACATTTCAGCAAACAACTGCTAGATAATAATACATTTTACCTGTGGTCTTCCAGAAGACATAAGTCATACAAAAACCGTCTTTGACTGAAAACAAAAGGGCACCATGGAGAGATAATCTGTGGACACCAGTCCCAGCCTTCACGTCTACTGTACAGCACATACAACCCCACGTCCTGCATACTGCGCTTCTTTTGTGGGATCACAAATACAAAATCTTTTAGGCATCTTTTGTTAAAGAAGAAAACAAAAAAAAAAAAAACAAACAAAAAAACAATCAGCCAGGCAAATGCAAGTGAAGCTCTTCTGGCTCGCTCAATCAGCACACAGACCTTTCTTCGTCATTGTAAGAAACATCATTTTGGCCAGACTATCAATTTATTTCTAAATCCATTTCCTTTTTTTTTTTTTTTTAAAACAGCACTTTGATTAAAAAAAAAAAGATATTTCTTAGAAAATAGAGTCTGATAATACATTCCTATGCAAAGAAAGCAGTTCTTTGCAACAAAATATTTTCTGTTGCAGTCAACAGAGTAACATCTCAGCTTTATGTCCTGCTTGTTGGAGAGGTGACAGGTGGATTGTAAAACAAAGAAAAATAGTTTCATTTTTTTTTGTGTGTTTCACTGTGCCCAGCAAATTATTCCCTTTGTCAACGGTGACAAAAATATAGGCATGATGTGATTTAGAGGAACATTTCTGTACTGATGGATATCAAATAACTGATATGGTTATCATCAAAATAAGGGCCGACATGTTGGGATTTTATCTGGAGCTCATTTAAGGTAACTTTTTAAGCTCATAAATAAAAGGCTCAGAATTTTTTGAAGTTAATTTCATACGTTTGTGTAATATGTGATTAGATACTTAATACTTCATAAAAATAAACAAGAATGTTATAATACATGAAAAGCACTTTCAAGAATCTACTCATATTACACACACTGAAATGTTTCTCTCTTTTGACTTGAGATCGCAAATGAGCTTTGGAAACCCTTCAGAGGCCTTTCATCAATAAAGTGCACTGAAGTTAGAGATTCGGCATCTCCATAGACTCTTGTTGCGCTGTACTAGACTGCATAAAAAACTGTTAAATTCCATGAGACATAGTATATCCCAAAATGAATTCCTAAAACCTGAGCCTTGATCTGCGGTGCAAGTTAGGAAATGAGTGATATGACACTGAATAAGAAAGGCTGCCTTTGAAAGATACGACTTCATCCACCTAACAAATACAGTGGCAACTTTAACCAACAGAAAGGATCACAGCGCTCTTAATACTCATCAGAAATTTGAGGAAATAATGCATCTTTATAATCTTCAGCATAGATGCCTTGACATCCCTCTGTTGTGATATGTCATTTGTTACTTACTGTACATGCATTTTTGTAAAGTAAAAAAGAAGAAAAAAAAAAATCTACCACTCAGTTAACAAGGAGGAGGCGTTTGATCTGAATTGGCTACCACGAAGTCATAAATATTGCTTAAAACGTCAAATGACATTGCAAATCAAGCTGTTAAATCACTTTAGCATTAGGAAGAATTGTATAATCTGCATCTAAGAGAAGTCAGTTACACGGAGTCTGTGATGAGAGAACCCAAGTAGCAGCAACAAGAAGAATTATCGGTTAGAACACTGTCCTCCTCAGCGCTACGTCAGTTTGGCTTCAGCATTCGCTGCTGTGTATTCTGCATTGGCTGTCTGAAGATGTCAGACTCTTGTCTTTGAAGGTTTAGGACATCTTAATAACTCTCAAGTTAAAAACATTATTATTCGTAACAAAACAAACAAACAAAAGAAGGAGAAGTGCCAATGTTTGCAACGTTCCATTTCCTCATGGTATCAGTGCCCTTCCAATGTAGGACTTGAGTTTTTCTGAAATGTTGTTCTTTTTTTTTTTTAAAAAAGATTTAAATTTTCATACTCAGTTTGGCTTTCTGAAAAATAAAAAATGAGTGTGACAATCAGAAAAATAGATATAAAAAAACAGAAACAGAACTACATAGTCAATGATTAAATGGCCAATAAGGAGAACTAAAAGCAATGTGCTAACTCAAAGACTCTCATAAACTAGGGGCTCTCAAAGTCGAACCGGGGGGCACACAGTGGCTTCAGGTTTTTGCTTCAACCAGATTTATAATCAGTGACAACAACTGCTAACACTGATCTCAATTAATTACCTGGTATTGTTTACTCTTCTCTTATTCAACATTAAGAAAGCACTGCAGCATGATTTTTACATTTATAAGACATTTACAAATATTTCTGCTTTTGCTATAGATTTAAATGCTAAATTCACTTTTGTTGCTTTCATTATATTTTCCACTTTCTCTGTGCAGTTTTCCCCCTTCATTGTATCTTATTAATGACAATTAAAAACGAGCAGAGCAGACACCCAGGGAAACAACACTGAATCATGAAAGGCTGCAACTACTTTAGTGCCAGACCCACTAATTAGAAAACAAACAATGCATCAATTGAACAATTAGAACACCCTGGGCGGCACGGTGGCGCAGTGGGTAGTGCTGCTGCCTCGCAGTTGGGAGATCTGGGGACCTGGGTTCGCTTCCCGGGTCCTCCCTGCGTGGAGTTTGCATGTTCTCCCCGTGTCTGCGTGGGTTTCCTCCGGGCGCTCCGGTTTCCTCCCACAGTCCAAAGACATGCAGGTTATGTGGGTTGGCAATTCTACATTGGCCATAGTGTGTGCTTGGTGTGTTTGTGTGTGTCCTGCGGTGGGTTGGCACCCTGCCCGGGATTGGTTCCTGCCTTGTGCCCTGTGTTGGCTGGGATTGGCTCCAGCAGACTCCCGTGACCCTGTGTTCGGATTCAGCGGGTTGGAAAATGGATGGATGGAACGAACACCCGGAAAAAACAGAATGAACATCAAGATGAAAATATTGTTAAAAAGAAAAAAAAAAAATACAGGGTGTCCCAAAAGTCACTATACACTTTTAATAAATTCCCAAAAATTACACAAGAAACTGAGTTTATTAATATTTCTAGCATCAACAAAGGACCCCTCCTCGAACCTCCACCTTATCGTGGTAGAGGGGTTTGCGTGTCCCAATGATCCTAGGAGCTCTGTTGTCCGGGGCTTTATGCCCCTGGTAGGGCCACCCAAGGCAAACTGGTCCTAGGTGAGGGATGAGACAAAGTGCGGTTCAACAGACCTCCTATGACGAATAAAAAATTTGGACGGCGTTTTCCCTCGCCCGGACGCGGGTCACCGGGGCCCCCCCCTGGAGCCAGGCCTGGAGGTGGGGCTCGTTGGCGAGCGCCTGGTGGCCGGGCTTGCACCCATGGGGCTCGGCCGGGCACAGCCCGAAGAGGCAACGTGGGTCCGATCCTCGGCTACAGAAGCTGGCTCTTGGGACGTGGAATGTCACCTCTCTGAAGGGGAAGGAGCCTGAGCTTGTGCATGAGGTTGAGAGGTTCTGGCTAGATATAGTCGGGCTCACCTCGACGCACAGCTTGGACTCTGGAACCAATCTCCTTGAGAGGGGCTGGACTCTCTACCACTCTGGAGTTGCCCCCGGTGAGAGGCGCCGAGCGGGTGTGGGTATACTTATTGCCCCCCGACTTGGAGCCTGTACATTGGGGTTTACCCCGGTAGACGAGAGGGTAGCCTCCCTCCGCCTTCGATCGCGATCGACCGACAGACAGACAGACAGACAGACAGACAGACAGACAGACAGACAGATAGATACTTTATTAATCCCAGGGGGAAATTCACATACTCCAGCAGCAAAAAATATTAAATTAAAGAGTAATAAAAAAATGCAGGTAAAAAACAGACAATAACTTGAATAATGTTCAACGTTTACCCCCTCTGGTGGAATTGAAGAGTCGCATAGTTTGGGGGAGGAATGATCTTCTCAGTCTGTCAGTGGAGCAGGACAGTGACAGCAGTCTGTCGCTTAAACTGCTCCTCTGTCTGGAGATGACATTGTTTAATGGATGTAGTGGATTCTCCATAATTGATAGGAGTCTGCTGAGTGCCCGTTGCTCTGCTACGGATGTCAAACCGTCCAGCTCTATGCCAACAATAGAGCCTGCCTTCCTCACCAGTTTGTCCAGGCGTGAGACATCCTTCTTCTTAATGCTGCCTCCCCAGCACACCACTGCGTAGAAGAGGGCACTCGCCACAACCATCTGATAGAACATCTGCAGCATCTTACTGCAGATGTTGAAGGATGCCAGTCTTCTAAGGAAGTACAGGCGGCTCTGTCCTTTCTTGCACAGAGAATCAGTATTGGCAGTCCAGTCCAATTTATCGTTCAGCTGCACTCCCAGGTATTTATAGGTCTGCACCCTCTGCACACAGTCACCTCTGATGATCACGGGGTCCATGAGGGGCCTGGGTCTCCTAAAATCCACCACCAGTTCCTTGGTTTTGCTGGTGTTCAGTTGTAGGTGGTTTAAGTCGCACCATTTAACAAAGTCCTTGATGAGGTTTCTATACTCCTCCTCCTGCCCACTCCTGATGCAGCCCACGATAGCAGTGTCATCAGCAAACTTTTGCACGTGTCAGGACTCAGAGTTATATTGGAAGTCCGATGTATATAGGCTGAACAGGACCGGAGAAAGTACAGTCCCCTGCGGCGCTCCTGTGTTGCTGACCACAATGTCAGATCTGCAATTCCCGAGACGCACATACTGAGGTCTGTTTGTAAGATAGTCCACGATCCATGCCACCAGGTATGAATCTACTCCCATCTCTGTCAGCTTGTCCCTAAGGAGCAGAGGTTGGATGGTGTTGAAGGCGCTAGAGAAGTCTAGAAACATAATTCTTACAGCACCATTGCCTCTGTCCAAGTGGGAGAGGGATCGATGTAGCATATAGATGATGGCATCTTCCGCTCCCACCTTCTCCTGGTATGCGAACTGCAGAGGGTCGAGGGCGTGTTGGACCTGTGGCCTCAGGTGGTGAAGCAGGGTGTGCTAGAGGGCATACCTTCTGGGGACTCCCTCGTACTGCTGGGGGACTTCAATGCTCACGTGGGCAATGACAGTGAGACCTGGAAGGGCGTGATTGGGAGGAATGGCCCCCCCCGATCTGAACCCGAGCGGTGTTTTGTTATTGGACTTCTGTGCTCGTCACGGATTGTCCATAACAAACACCATGTTCAAGCATAGGGGTGTTCATATGTGCACTTGGCACCAGGACACCCTAGGCCTCAGTTCGATGATCGACTTTGTGGTCGTGTCGTCGGACTTGCGGCCACATGTCTTGGACACTCGGGTGAAGAGAGGGGCGGAGCTATCAACTGATCACCACCTGGTGGTGAGTTGGCTTCGATGGTGGGGGAGGATGCCGGTCAGGCCTGGTAGGCCCAAACGTGTTGTGAGGGTCTGCTGGGAACGTCTGGCAGAGCCCCCTGTCAGAAGTAGCTTCAACTCCCACCTCCGGCAGAACTTCGACCATGTCCCGAGGGAGGTGGGGGACATTGAGTCCGAATGGGCCGTGTTCCGTGCCTCTATTGTTGAGGCGGCTGACCGGAGCTGTGGCCGTAAGGTGGTCGGTGCCTGTCGTGGCGGCAATCCCCGAACCCGTTGGTGGACACCGGTGGTGAGGGATGCCGTCAAGCTGAAGAAGGAGTCCTACCGGTCCCTTTTGTCCTGTGGAACTCTGGAGGCAGCTAATAGGTACCGGCAGGCCAAACGGAATGCAGCTTCGGTGGTTGCGGAGGCAAAAACTTGGGCATGGGAGGAGTTTGGGGAGGCCATGGAGAACGACTTTCGGACGGCTTCGAGGAGATTCTGGTCCACCGTCCGGCGTCTCAGGAGGGGAAAGCAGTGCAGTGTCAACACTGTATATGGTGGTGATGGTGCGCTGCTGACCTCGACTTGGGACGTTGTGGGTCGGTGGGGGGAGTACTTCGAAGACCTCCTCAATCCCAATAACATGCCTTCCAATGAGGAAGCAGAGCCTGGGGACTCGGAGGTGGGCTTCCCCATCTTTGGGACTGAGGTCACCGAGGTGGTCAAAAAACTCCTTGGTGGCAGGGCCCCGGGGGTGGATGAGATACGCCCGGAGTTCCTCAAGGCTCTGGATGTTGTAGGGCTGTCTTGGTTGACACGTCTCTACAACATCGCATGGACATCAGGGACAGTGCCTCTGGATTGGCAGACCGGGGTGGTGGTCCCCCTCTTTAAGAAGGGGGACCGGAGGGTGTGTTCCAACTACAGAGGGATCACACTCCTCAGCCTCCCTGGAAAAGTCTATTCGGGGGTTCTGGAGAGGAGGGTCCGTCGGATAGTCGAACCTCGGATTCAGGAGGAACAGTGTGGTTTTCGTCCTGGTCGCGGAACAGTGGACCAGCTCTATACCCTTAGCAGGGTCCTGGAGGGTGCATGGGAGTTCGCCCAACCAGTCTACATGTGTTTTGTGGACTTGGAAAAGGCGTTCGACCGTGTTCCTCGGGGGATCCTGTGGGGGGTGCTCCGGGAGTATGGAGTACTGGACCCCCTGATAAGGGCGGTTCGGTCCCTGTACAACCGGTGTCAGAGCTTGGTCCGCATTGCCGGCAGTAAGTCGAACCCGTTTCCAGTGAGAGTTGGACTCCGCCAGGGCTGCCCTTTGTCACCGATTCTGTTCATAACTTTTATGGACAGAATTTCTAGGCGCAGCCAGGGTGTTGAGGGGGTCCGGTTTGGTGGACTCAGGATTGGGTCACTGCTTTTTGCAGATGATGTTGTCCTGTTTGCTTCATCAGGCCATGATCTTCAGCTCTTTCTGGATCGGTTCGCAGCTGAGTGTGAAGCGGCTGGGATGGGAATCTGCACCTCCAAATCCGAGACCATGGTCCTCAGCCGGAGAAGGGTGGCGTGCCCTCTCAGGGTTGGGAGCGAGATCCTGCCTCAAGTGGAGGAGTTCAAGTATCTCGGGGTCTTGTTCACGAGTGAGGGAAGAATGGAGCGTGAGATCGACAGGCGGATCGGTGCGGCGTCCGCAGTGATGCGGGCTCTGCATCGGTCTGTCGTGGTGAAAAAGGAGCTGAGCCATAAGGCAAAGCTCTCAATTTACCGGTCGATCTATGTTCCTACCCTCACCTATGGTCATGAGCTATGGGTAGTGACCGAAAGAACGAGATCGCGAATACAAGCGGCTGAAATGAGTTTCCTCCGCAGGGTGTCTGGGCTCTCCCTTAAAGATAGGGTGAGAAGCTCAGTCATCCGGGAGGGGCTCAGAGTAGAGCCGCTGCTCCTCCGCATCGAGAGGAGTCAGATGAGGTGGCTCGGGCATCTGATCAGGATGCCTCCTGGACGCCTCCCTGGGGAGGAGGCCCCGGGGAAGACCCAGGACACGCTGGAGAGACTGTCTCCCGGCTGGCCTGGGAACGCCTCGGGATTCTCCCGGAAGAGCTAGAAGAAGTGGCCCGGGAGAGGGAAGTCTGGGCATCTCTGCTCAAGCTGCTGCCCCCGCGACCCGACCTCGGATAAGCGGAAGAGAATGGATGGATGGATGCATCAAGAAAGGAGTCGTTGCAGTTTTACTTGCTAGGATTGCCATCACGTTCCAACGCCTTGAAGACTAGTTGTATACCTCCACATGAGCGCCTCCATTTTCAACAACTTTCAGCCACCTTCGGACACAAGCCTCTCTGACATTTTGCAGCATCTCTTCCCCGACCTCGCTGCAGGCCGTGTGGATTCTTTCCTCAAGCTGTGACAAGTTACGGGGCTTAGTGGCATACACCTTGCTTTTGACATAGCCCCACAAAAAAGTCACAAGGTGTAAGGTCAGGGGAGCGTGCAGCCCATTCAAGGGGACCAATCCATCGGTCAGGAGATCTCAGGCTAACCTGGCAAAGTGGGGAGGGGCTCCGTCTTGTTGAAAAAAAGACATTAGCAAGGTCACTCCTCGCCTGAACTTGTGGCACAGCAAACTCCTGCAGCATCCCCAGGTAATTTTCTTCTGTAACAGTGGTTGTGTTACCAGATGCATCGCGGAAGAAAAATGGTCCAATCAACCCAGTGCTAGATATTGCACACCAAACCACCAGCGTCGGACAGTCTCGTTCATACTCGAGAATTTCTGCTGGGTTTGATTTTCCCCAAATTCGACAGTTGTGTCGGTTAACCCGACCAGAGAGATGAAAGATAGATTCGTCGCTGAACCATACGTTTTCCAAGAGCGGAGGGTCATTTTGGTAATGGTGTAGGAGTGATTCACACATTTCCATTGTAATGGGCACTGGCCGGGACACCTCCTTAAGGGAAGGACCGTGGGGAAGGAGCTTGCACGGGGCAATACCTCCCCCGGGACGACTTGCTACAGTCCCATTGAGCAGGGAAGCTCAACCCTGTTGCGGCCCATGGCCACTTCCAGGGGGCGTGCGGAGAACGGCTGAGCCTTCCTGTGCAGGGCTGCCATGACACCTGGAAGCGCAGCCAGAAGGTGATCATGGAACAGCTGGAGCACTTCTGGGTGCCTTATAAAAGGAGACAGAGTCGGGAGGAAGGAAGACTAAGCTTGCTGGAAGAGGAGTAGAGGCAGCTAAGAAACAAAGGAAGAGGAAGAAGGGACTGAGTATTGTATGCTGGTGCTCATGCACTGCGCTCTAGGGAGCAGGGTGAAACGCTACCCAATTGCAAATAAAAGGTGTGTTCTGTGGCAAAGTTGTGTCTGCCTGTCTGTGTCGGGTTAGGGCGGCTGTACGTGCCTCTAGGGGTTTCACACCATATAACTGTTTAGTATTTTTTAATATACACACACACATTTTTTTTAACCAAACCTAGTTTTCTAAAATCTGTCCTGTTCCCAAAACACAGAACCTGGGCAATAACAGTTCACTTAATTATACTGGGATTCCAATTAAAAACAGAAGCTGGTTGGAACAAAAACCTGCAGCCACAGGGGATCCCCAGGACCGACGTTGAAAAGCCTTGCTCTAAACTGTAAAACCCGTGGCTGAAACTGGTCTATTATTGAAGAAAGCAATGTCTAAGTTTCCCCAGAATTTGAAGTACAATTCTAATAAAGCAAAACCGCCTTACATAAAAACAAGGCTTTGGTTAGAGTTAAATTTAAAAAAAGATCTGCGTCATTTTAAACTGCTCACTTGCACATTCCTGCAGCACAATACTAACTGGTTCGTCATAACATGGGGACGCAGAGGAGATCTTCATGCAAGGGGCTATAAGAAAGAGTGAGAAGCCAACAGTAACTGACTTACTATTCCAGAGTCGTGTTTCGGCCTGACGTTGTAGGACGCTTTTTCTTTTGCCTGCCGAAAACCTTCTTCAGCTTCTCGTAGCCTGCAACAACAGAATACTTTTGTTTTATTTTGGTCTGCAATGCACAACTTCCAACCATCAAATGTACCTGGCCTTTTTACTCTGGTTCAATTCTGTTAAGTTACAACACATGATATTGACAGCCATGGGCGTCGTAGTGGGGAAAAAAAAAGAGTAATAATTACCCAGGGCCCACCGGAGGGCTCAAAGCCTGGAATGAAAAGGACATGTGACAGACATGGATTGAGAGCAAGTGGCCCACAGATACTGTGTATGCATGGGGCCCAGAGTTCTGTGCTGCACCCCTGTTGACACCTCATTAAACCTTATAGTACTTAAAGTGCCAGACTTTCACAAACCGTGCCAGACATCGTATTCTTCTCAAAACTGTTGCTTATACAGTATCTTCAAGCTTTGACTAAAACAAGTTGTTGGCAATTCACAACATGTTCAAAATAGTGTTAGTAAAAGCTTCATTGTACAAAGTACCAGTGACAGGGATAGGAATATATCTGTGTTTGCAAAACTCAGTTCAGAAGAAGTACACACACTTTTCACTCACCAGCTTCTTTAAATGTAGTTGGGTCATTTGCATTTATTTGCTTAGCGGACGCTTTCATCCAAAGCGACTTAGAAAAGAGGTCAACATAATCAAGTAAACATCAGTCTGATGGATTACGAGGAAATAAGTGTTACAGCACAAGCATACAAAATTAAGAACTATAGATAAAGAACTCAGAACAAAATATAAGCAACAATTCCTAGATTAAAAAAAAACTAACAGCTAATGTTAAACATCAGTCTGGTGACTGCTTTTAAACATTAGTGCTGAGCTCTGCATGAAGACAACATACCATCTCACAGCCATTTATAACATACTAAAATATAAAACACACATTTTTGAATATATTAATTTTCAAACTGTTGTCAGAAAAGAAAAACAACAAATATCCACTCAAATGATTGTGAAGGAGTACTGTGCCACTGCGTTCTCTGCCATCCTCAGCTGTAGTTGGGCTCCTTAAGCAGTCTTAGAACCCCAGCATCATCACTCTGCTGGCTCACAAGCTTTATTTGTGGATTGATTTTAAAATTGTATAATCTTAGAAAAGAAAGCCATAAAGTACAACTCATCATTTTAGGTTAGGGCTACTCTATTTGGCAATTGTACCACAGTAAAACCTTCTCTTTATTGTAGAGGAAGTAATCTACTGGAGCGACACAATGACTTTAAAGAAGAATGAACACCGATTAGCATTTTAGTAGAGAGCACTTTTACTTTACTATGGGAGATTATCGTAGACCATTCCTCCGTGTAAAATATGTTGTTAATATTTCACTGCAATTTAACTATTTGATGTCAAGCTTGAATATTTTTTGATTTACAGTGTTGACCAAACAACAAGGAGCAGAACAATTTTCTTAGAATATCTGACATTTTATTTGGCCTTCATTGTAAGATTAAACAGGAGGAATAAAATGTAATTTTACTTCATTTAAAATGACAAAATATTTATGAAACAAAAAAAAAAAACTATTTAGAAGTTTGCTAAATAATGAAATAATTAATAAATGTTTTACCATAATAATAGTTGATGGAATAATCAAAATTAACCTGCAAGGCTCAACAAAAGGCTAGATAAGATCACCTCATTCATGTTGTAAAATGCAACAAATAATAATACAGTGATCCCCCGCTATATCGCAGTTCAGCTATTGCACCCCCGCTGCATCACGGATTTTTTATTATTATTATAATTAGGAGGCTCCACCCCCTACTCACTTCGTTCGCCCACCCCCGGGTAAGGTTTATAGGATAAACAATTTAAAGAGATTGTTATTTTCATGGGGATTGTTACATATGCATTATTTTGATTTATACTTTAAAACTTTTGTAAAAACAATATTTGTCCTTTATTTTCTGCCCCGGCCATAGTTAAATCTGTTTCTCACAGGACTTATAACAGTGCTCGCGTTGTAAAGGAGGGGTCTGAATACATGCTAAAGAGAAAGAAAGAAAGAAAGAAAGAAAGAAAGAAAGAAAGAAAGAAAGAAAGAAAGAAAGAAAGAAAGAAAGAAAGAAAGAAAGAAAGAAAGAAAGAACTGAAAAGACAACCTTCCATGGAAGGGACAACAAAAAGGCCAGAAGTAGAAGATCAAAGTGAGCGGGTCAGTGTGTAATCTTCTAAAAGTTCTTTTAAATAAGTACTAGCTGATTACCCAGTGGCTTCGCTCAAAGAGTGCATGGGAAAAAAACTAAAATGTATTATTTATAAAATAAGTGCTAATTAACAATGTTATTTTTGAACAAATAAAGAGCATTTACTATAAATAGAAATTATATAAATATTAATTATTAAGTTGTAAAACATTTTGATAAAAGAATGTGAAGAAGATATAAGAAGCGTATAAATTATTAAACAGTCAAACATTAACATTTAAGAAGTAAAGATACATTGAGTACTACTGCAGTGGTTTCAGGCAAACTACCTGCTTGACAACCTTGCACTATGTGCCTGTGATTTAAGCGAAAAATTATTCTGAGAAATGTGGACGCTGCCTTTCCGTGCTTAACGGGCAGAAGGTCCAAACAATTCCCAAGTCTAATACTTAACATGAAGAGGTCGGTACATCTTTTTAGATCCTTCATTTTCTTAAAAGAATTCATCACAAAAACAACCTTGAATGTTGTGGGGTTTTAGTGACCCGAATTGATCTTAAGGGACAGTAAGTAGCCGTGCACCGCAATTTACCAAGAGAGTCCTGCTTCGATAGCGCCGATTACACTTATTCACAAAGATTTCCACTGTCCCAGGAGCTGACGGGTCACTTGAAGGGTGACAAACAGTCCAAGAAAAGGAGGACGCTGCCCGAAACTGCGAAGCTGTTGACCCGGACAAAAAGCCCGACATTCCACGCCTCCCAGTGTCCACTTTGTTCTTACGACCCCCCGCCGCTGAAGGCGGTCTCGTCTTCACATTGTTTACACCTCAGCGCAGTTAAAAAGTAGAAAGACGCAAAGCTGTTTTCTTCATCTCTTTTACTATCAAGGTGTAGTGCGTTCCTCTTAAGTTGAATGAGGAGCCCAGCACACACATAAATCTCCTACTCTTAGGAAAATTAATTCTATTAAGTACGGAACCCAACCGAACCTTAGCCTCAATTTGATATCCTCATCTGGAGTTGTCTGAATATGAATTTATACAAAGGAAATAATCACCCCAACAATTCTTTAAACAATCAAAAAAGAATATATTATAAATCAAACAAAACAAATACCCTTTAAATCTTTGTCAAATCTATAATAACTACACAAACCCTAATTAATATACCACCCCCTTAAACACTCTATAATATACTCCCCAGAAAATGGTGAAACAGCAAAGAAAGAAAGCAAGCAAGCAAGGAAAAGAAATGGAAAATTACCCTATTTACAAACAGCATGTTCTTGTTTTAAAGTCTAAATTCACACGGCCTGGAAAATCATGTAACAGATGCGATCTCACCGGCCAGGCGACGATTCCTTTGTTGAAGGAAGAAGTCCGTCTCACCCGGGTGTCTCGGCATTAGCGTCCGTCCATGGCCGACGCCCGCACCATAAAAGCAAAGTAAAGCCGTGTGCTCCGAAGGTCCTTCTAGGTTAGCCGGCACTCCTTCTCCGTGCACCCAACCGTCTTTATTACAGAGTCTCACTTGCTTTACCGCTGGCTTCTTCTTTACATTCACCTTCCCAGCTCCTTATTTAAACAGTCTTTTTTCTTCTTTTCAGTATCAGTAAAATAACTCTCACACAAATAATAAGTTCCTATATTATAATATGTTCCGTGGTCATACGTAATTTCCGTTACCCGTGGTAATACGTCATTTCCGTTTCAAACACAAAAAGAATTTTATTTATATAGATGAGCCAGATCATGGACTGCTTTGTTTGTAAGGACAAGAATCTCAAAGTCCATACAGTACTTAACTGGAAACCAATGAAGTTTGTATAGAACAGGTGTGAAGCATCTATAAGCCTCAGTTTGACACAATAAGCATTGTGGCATGGCTTGTATACACGTTTAGTTGGGATACAAGACAATAAAGCATTACCGCAATCGAGCCTTGGTGTGATGAATGCTTGAATTAGTGTCTCAGGCACAGAGCAGGACAGTGAAGCATTACATAGGTGATAAAAGGCAGCACATGATAGTGTTAATGTGAGACTGAAAAGAGAGAGTGTGCTGTCAAAAACACCACTAAGACTCTTGATTTAAGGGTGTAAATATGACGCTCCTTCCAAATTTTAATATCATGGAGCCAAATAATCAAAGAGGAAAGAGAACAATCCTGATATGGTTTAGTAGAAATATAAAGCTGCATGTCATCAACCAAAGAATAAAACTGAATACCATGAAGATGCATAACTGAACCAAGGGGGTGGAGGTAAGTAATAGAATGCAATGGGTCCAGCACTGAACTCATGGCACAATATGGATAAGAGGTGGATTGTGAGAAATGCAGTTATTCAGTTGAACACATTGAAATCTATTAGTTAGGCAAAACTGAAAAAGTAGCACAAGTTACACCAAGTGAAAGCAGACGTTCCAATAATAGCATGTGAGAAATAGAGTCAAATGCCAAACTAAGTATACTTAGCAGTTTGGAATCGGCAGCCTGAAGCAGATCAATAACATGATGTCTGCCATCCTTTCAAATTTGATTTGTGAATTCTTTTCATATGGCCCTAACTATTATTTCCAAGGGAATTAATATAGCTTACCCCAAACTGTACAGCTAATATTTGGCCAAATTAATTCAACAACATTTGGTTTTGGCTGTGCTGCATAAGTGGTTGATTTTTGAACTGTTTCAGTCATGGGTTAAATCTGCTAGTAGACTCTGGTGCCTTGGGAGTGAACATATTAGGACATAAAGCCTTCAATGAGGGCAGAACAATCATCAGAGGGTGACAGTATGCTAAGCTCTATGAAAATTAAGCAGTATACTGTTGGGAAAACTTAAGTTTAAAAATTCAACTAGTGAAGACAGCTGCTGGAGTAAATGGGCTGGTGTTACCACCAAAAAATACCGTGCATATTAAAAATAACAGGAAGGAATGAAGAAACCCGTGTAACTCATGTACCCAATCAGATTTAAAAGAAAAATATCTGATATCAATAGTATGTAGTCTATCAGACATCTAATGATGACAAAGTCATGATGACAAAGTCGTGATGACCAAATGTTCATAATTTGTTTGACAAAGTCCATCTGTTAGTTAGTCCTGGGAAAAAGCTTCATGAACAAATACAAGACCAATGTACAAAGGAAAATTCAAAACACCAAAAATTAAAAAGAAGCCTGTTTTTTATACTAGAAAGTTAAAAAAAAGAAAACACAAAATGTTCTGTAGTCAAAAAATACACATTGTGCTGCTACATGCTAATGATAAAATGATTTCAGGCTAAAATAGAAAAACTGGAAGCTTCTTGTCTGTAGGTTCAAATAAATTGACCTAAATATTAACATTTCAGAAAGCCAAACTAGTGGAAACAGCTAACAGCCTAATTAAAATGAATTTTCTAAAAGGTTTTCTAATATGACTAGGAAGTATATGATAACTGAATCTGTCAGAAGATATCATTAGACAGGAAAATGGCTCAGTAAATTTATGGCAATGGCCTGCCTCATCATCATCATTTGGTCTTTTAACACTTGACTGCCTTGTCTGTTATAAATGTGTTTGCTTTAGCCTGCCTTGGAGAGATGTGCAGAGGTTATCTTTCGTTCACACAGACTAATTTGATCTGACAGGCTTTCATGTATCAAAGTTCCCTAATCTTGCTTTTTAGAAGTTAGCAAAGCAAGAACAGTCCTTTTTCTAAACGTTCATCACTTTGTATGATTTCCTGTGTCAAGGAGAGGCTTAGCAATGAAACGGACGTGTCTGCTTAACTGTTTAGCATTTCAGACTTAATCAGATTTAAATGTAGTCTTTCCTTTACTGACTGTCAAACAAATGCCAGTGAACCGTTTGTACTATAACTGGGTCATCTACCATCCCAAAAATAAAATTTGTTAGGATTCAAAAAGCCATGGAAACTTCAAATGAACTCATAAAACAGGAGGGTTGTTGAGGTACAACTAATCCTCCATGCAGACTGACAGGCACTATGAGAGTATCATCAATCTTTAAAAAAGCAAACAGTACAAGACTCTCTACTCCTCTACTCATTTTAAACTGCAGAACAAGTTACGTACCCCAAATACAGAAATGGCTGAAAGCCTGTCCATAGCAATAGTTTTAAAAACCATATGTCTACTTAATAAAATATAAGGTGATCAAAAACAAAATAATATGTGCAATACAGACAACAGTAACAGTAGAAAATGATGATTGGAATGTTGACAAAAATGTGTAGATACTGTATGATTAATAGCTGGTAGCTGGTTATATAACAGACCACACAGAGGATTGTGTACTATATCGTGGGTGAGAAGACAACAGTCAGTGCATGTAACTGCATCTTCAGAAGCAGTACTTGAACCTTTGTTTGGCATAAAGCATAAAAACTTCATCATGCCTGAAAAGCATGTGGTTATGGGAGGGCACGTCTGTCACCAGCACTTTTAAAAAAGACAATCATCCGACTCTGATCCCCATTCAGGAAGAACTGATGGGCATTCCAGGTCTGCAGAAAGAAACTGGATAAAGCAAAATCAAAGGTTTCACCAAATTTAACACAACAAATTACAGCTTTTTACTGCTCAAAGTATGGTTTCCTTAATGAATCCTTACAGAAATTCTCTGTTTCGACATTACTGCCACATGGCAAAATGGGAAGTCATTGGTGGTGACTGAGGATAAAATTTAAAAACATTTACAGTAATAACCTAAAGCCGATACCACACATTACATGACCTCTAGTCTTTGATGACGTCAGACTTGTCGACTGCAGTTGTTTACCTTATTGCCGGACCATTTTTAATTTACACAATGGGAAATTGTTGGCCATGTCACTTTTAGCGACTGTGTGCTGACCTTCCAGCACAGTCGTGCTTATTTCTTTTTGAGGTAGCCAATAACATGCTGCCTGATGTATCTGGGGCTACATACAGGGTTAACAGGTGAGGCGAGCTCAGCCGTAATCTTGGCCTTTCTTTTTTCTGTTCTGTTTTGGTACATGAAACAGGAGACATCAAACAGACAAGCATCTCCTCCATTTGCGAGGTCTAAAACACCAGCTTTCCTTATTTCTCGTTACAGCAGTATATGCATTGCACTTCCACATACTGTAAGCATTCACTGGTTCTCAGCTCTCACGCACACACAGTCTACTTTTACGTGAGCATGCCACCACCTGCCTCCAGCTCGATAAAATCATGTGAATGAAGCTTACAACTGAAAATTGCTGGAAATGTTGTCTGTGACAAGGTCTTTAGGCACATATGAAGCTTTTTGACATTAAAATTCGGGTTAAATGAATTTCAATTACCACTTTGTTAATTTCAGTTTCTCTCATTTAAATGTTATGTTTTTATAAATTATGAGTTAAAGAGTGCCAGAAAACTTGAATAGTATAATTTACATTTCTTATAATAATATAATGATCTAACATCATGTATTTACCGAGGGATAGAAAAAAAAATGAGATAATTTTTTTTACTATAATATATACAGAATCTACTGTTCAAATAATCAAATTGCACTATGAAACTTTTTTGAAATTTGTTTTCTGTGAACTAGTCTAAAAGCTATTAATATATATTAAAGAACTACTGCAACTGCCGGATTACAATAATTGCAAATCGCCACACAGTGGTATAACTAATGAAGACTTTAAGCTAATAAATATTGTCCTATTATAGAAAAACCACAATTAGGCCAATCCTAGGAACGATAACCCAGTAAGCGTAATATGTATTGGGGTAGAATAATTGACACAATTATATATATATATATATATATATATATATATATATAAAATAAATAAATAAATAAAAAAAAATCAGGAGTGGTCTCCCCTAGACTTTCTTGTATACTCAGAAATGGGGATGGATATTTGAGGAGTAAACTTATTGATAAGATGCTGCAGATGTTCTATCAGGCGGTTGTGCCGAGTGCCCTCTTCTACGCGGTGGTGTGCTGGGGAAGCACCATAAAGAAGAGGGACGCCTCACGCCTGGACAAACTGGTGAGGAAGGCAGGCTCTATTGTAGGCACGGAGATGGACAGTTTGACATCTGTGGCAGAGCGACGGGTGCTGAGCAGGCTCCTGTCAATAATGGGGAATCCACTGCATCCACTAAACAGTATCATCTCCAGACAGAGGAGCAGCTTCAGCGACAGACTGCTGTCAATGTCCTGCTCCACTGACAGACTGAGGAGACTGTTCCTCCCCCACACTATGCGACTCTTCAATTCCACCCGGGGGGGTAAATGTTAAAATTATACAAAGTTATTGTCTGTCTGTATACCTACATTGTTATCGGCATTGTTATCACTCTTTAATTTAATATTGTTCTTTATCAGTATGCTGCTGCTGGAGTACATGAATTTCCCCTTGGGATTAATAAAGTATTTAAGTATCTATCTATCTAAACCAAATGACAATGATTATATTTTTATATGATATACATTATATCTATCTATCAATCTATTTATTAAAGAACCATCAACAACAAATCAAACACAAAATTTGGTTTACGTAAAGTAAAAACATTCTCAAATATGTATTACCATTTGAATGTCAAAAGGAAAATTGTGATTATCTCGAAAACAAAAACGCAAAGGGCCTAAAAATGCTTAGAATGTGGTACTTTACCACAATATGATGTGAAATGATCAAATTTTTTTATATTTTTTCGGATACGTTTCAGGTAAAGTAATACTTCCAGTTAGCGGAAATAGCTCAAAAGTTGATTGAAATGTATGTCTTGTCGCTAATACTTGTATGCAAAATTTGGTTGACCTAAGGCGGGGTCCTCAATCACAGTCCTGGAGGGCTGCAGGTTTTTGCTCCAACCCAATTGCTTAATAAGAAGCACTTATTGCTCAAGTAACAGTTCTGCTTCACTTTAGTTGTCTCGCTCATTAAGATTTTGAACCCTTATTGCTTATTTTAGTCTTAAACAGCTGTATTCTTGGTTTTTACTAGCATTTCTCCATTTAACTTGTTACCATTTACACCTGTGTGTATTTATCATGCATTATTGGGTTTAATTAAATACTTGGAAGGAAAGTGAAGGACTGAGAATTCTCATTCATTTGAGCCTTCAAATCGTTTGGATGATATCCTTAGAAACGGGAAGAAAATCTAGGATATGAGAATTACCTGAGATAGCAGAGTTAAAGCACTAACAAGCTATGAAATTAAATTATTGGCAAGGATTGCTTTCTAATTAAGCAACCGGGTTAGAACAAAAACCTGCAGCCACTGCGGCCCTCCAGGACTGTCATTGAGGACCCCTGACCTAAGGGAAAGCGTACTCAGGTTATCGTGTTTACATATATACACACACACACGGACATACCTGTAATTCCAAAAATGGTATTTTTGGACCCTGGGAGGTCTAAAACGTTGAGATTCATCAAAATCGAATTTTTGGAAGATTCTAATGCTTGCCCTATACTTCGTATATGAAAAAGTAAAAAAAAAAATAAAAAAGAATGACCAAGACAGGTCAAGTATGGGTTTAGTAATGAGAAGTAAATGCAGGCTAAGAGAGGAGAGACTACACTTTACTAATACGCCACAATCCTATGGTGAGGCAACAAAGGCATTTGATGACAGAGGTAAATACAAAACTATCTGGATCTTCATGAGAAGCTAGGAGTCAAATTAAAATGAGACAAAGTTCAAGGTAAGGTGTGTAAATAGGAGTAAAATTGGTTCAAAGGAAACTTTTTCTGAATTGGAACATGCTACAAAGTGATGTCCCTGAGAGATCAGGTCTGCAGCCACTGCTCATAGTTTGCGTAAATGATCGGAATAAAAACTTAACTAATAAGCTCGTTGAACTACATGGTATGGCAGATATCCAAAGAGTCTGTAAAATCAGACACATCTGAACAGAATTAATATTTGGGCAGATACGTTAATGATGAAATTTAACGTAAATGTACTGTAAGTTACCACAATCAGCAAGTAAAAACATTAGATTTGAATGCACAACTGAGGGTGAGAAATTCCAATGCACATCTTATAAGGATGACTTAGGAGTTATAGTCACTGTCCACGTCCCAACAGTGTACAAAAGCCATTAAGAAAATTGATATGATGTTAGATTACATAGCTTGATACATCAAGTACCAATCAAGGGAACTACTGCATATAACACACTAGTGAGGCCTTATCTGGAGTACTGTGTTAAGTGCAGGTCTTCATATTACAAAAACAAAATGCAGCACTACGGAATATCAAGAGGAGAACCATTAGGCTGATTCTGGTTGTAATACTGAATAATAAAAACAACAGACAGCATCTCAGACAGTAGTACTTTGAGGAGCTCTAAACCTTAACTGGATAAAATGTTGCAAACTTTAGGTGAACAGAGACAGATAAGCTATAATCTACTCTTGTCAAAATTGCTTTTATATTCTTATTGGCACGTATGTCCTTGTTGATTCTAAATATTGAAGAATGTTATGAATCAAGAGTGATACTGCATCCTCCACCATTCCACTTGCCCTGTGCTTAATGTGATCCAAGTGCATTTTGGATAGGAATATTTAGATAGGCTATTAGTCATGATAGATGCTGAGGAGACAGGTCTGTAGTAATCCAGAAGGGAGACATTAGCTGTCCTTGTAATGTGCATTAAATTGGCCATTCCACAGCAGTTTGGAATTTTTATTGGCTTAAATAGAGATTAAAATATCTGTAAAAATAGGAACTAGCACAAAACTTGAACTATTCATGTTGAAACAATGTCAAGCCTAGCTGTTTTTCTGCTGTTCTGCATGCTGAGAAGACACCATACACTACTTCTCCTGAATGATAAAGGATAGCTGAAGACAAACATTTGATTATTTCTGCTCAGCTGGCTGCTTCATCTTGTTTTGCATTTCAGACAGTCATGGAGAAAAGAGTCATCAGTTGATACTGTACCTTTAACTTATTTCTAGACTGCACCTAGTGATCAAAATATGAAGAGCTTCTAATTATTTATGCTTAAAATATTTACCACTACTGTTAAAGGTAGAAGCTACAGAGAGAGAGAGAGAGAGATAATACAGAGTCCCCAATGCAAGATTTATCTGATATGAGAACACAAATACAGTCTCATAAAAAGCAAATACTCAAACGTTGGGGATCTGTAAGAAAGAGAAACCATCCAGCAGACACATGGACACAGCCAGTCTCCTCTTAAAATGACTGAATCTCTCAAATTTGTTTTTCTATACCCTATTCCCCAGGGGATCGGGATAGACTTTTTGTAATATGAGTAATACATATACTTTATGTTTGGTAGAATGCCCTGTGCAGGCTGGGTGTTTTATTTTGCCTTGGAACTGTTTTTGTCTTGGTAGAGTAGTATATTATTCTACTTTCCCCTTTTGTATTATTAATGTGTAGCCTTTGTCAAAATGCCTCAAATCTCACAGACTGGCCACGGTTTATAAGGTATTGTACCATATAATTTCTCCCCACCTTCCCTTCTACATTTATAACCTCATGCAATTAAGTGTAGTAAAAGACAAGCAGGAGTTAAGTTAAAATAATGTATTATTGAAAATATTCATAAATGATAATATACAAAGTACAAGTGAATATTGGCAACCATACAACCTGATAAATGGTGATGTGTAGTTTCAGGCAGCACACAGACTTGTAGTTACTTTAAATGTCTCTGGTTAAGGCATCATTTGTGGTCAGCTTTCTTCACAACAGGCTGCATGCCTGCCTCAATATGGCTGCTGAGCTGTGCTCTTCATTGTGTTGTCCTTTTCAGTTTATGCTGTGTGAGATGCTCCATCATCATTTTTTAAGAGAGAGAGCGAGCTATGGAGGGGTAAAGCAAGCAAATTTATAGATTCTCTGTCCACACCCTGAATCCAATAGGGCGTCATGGTACTAAAAGGCTTCTGATACAAGCCAACTGCAAACAGCCTTTCTTCAGACCAGTGGGGCACAGAATACCTTCACACCTGCCCTCAAAACCATATGTGAAGGTGAAGTTTGCCAGTCAGGCAGTCTGGCTTTCCTGTGGGGGTTGACAGAGAGTCCTGCAGAGAATCACTGGCCAGACTTGTTTGAGGCACTTCCCCCAACCCTGTCATAAAATTACAAAGGACTGGTTCTTAACCATCAAACCATTGCTGTTCTTAACAATGATGGACATTAGTGTTATAAGTTACAAATACAGACATACAAAATATTTATCAACTTAAATGCAAAATTTCACACCACAACAGAACCCATGCAGGTTTTGCTTTCTTTTCTCCAGCTTAATGGGAGATGTTTTTTTTTTTTCCCCTGTCCTCTTGGCTATCTGACCTTATCACCGAACTAATCCTTAGAGCAGGGGTGTGCAAAGTCATTCCTGGAGGGCCGCAGTGGCCTCGGGTTTTTATTCCAACCCAGTTGTTTAATTAGAAAACAATCCTTGCCAATAATTACATTTCATGGCTTGTTAGTGCTTTAACTCTGCTATGTCAAGTCATTCTCAAATCCTAGATTTTTTTTTTCCATTCTAAAGATATCCAAATATTTTGAAGTGTAAAACGGATGGGTAATTCTCAATCCTTGACTTTTTTGTCTTCTCTTTCCTTCCAAGTATTTAATTAAACCAAATAGTGCATGATAAATACACACAGGCGTAAAGGGTAACAAGCAAAATGGATAACTGCTGGTTTCTTTTGTCATTTGCATCTTATTGCTAATAAGGAGCAATTAAAAACCGAGAATGCATCTGTTTAAGACTTAAATAAGCAATAAGGGTTCAAAATCTTAACGAGGGAGATAACTAAAATGAAGCAAAAGTGTTTCTAGAGCAATTAGTGCTTCTTATTAAGCAATTGGGTTGGAACAAAAACCTGCAGCCACTGCGGCCCTCCAGGAATGACTTTGCACATCCCTGCCTTAGAGACTTACATTTTGGAACTGCATGTAAGAACAATACCCTTCTGCTAATATTTATATTTGATATGATCGCATCAATTTACTTTTTTCTTTCTTTTTTTACTTATTCAATAATATTCTTAACTAATCTTTTTTCTTTTCTTGTAACTTTCTCTTTGACATCCTGTAAAGCATTTTCAGCTACATTGTTTGTATGAAACTGTGCTAAATAAATAAAAGTTGTTATTGTGTGTAGCCTTGAGACATGGATCAACACTTGGCAACACTCATGGTTTGAAACACTGACATATTCCGTAAATTTTAAAGCTTTTGTTTCCACGTTGGACCTCCGTATTATTCACTTAAATTTTAAAGCTCACGAGCAAGTTACGTATTTATAAAAAGTGCTTCACTTTAGAAAACAGTTTCATGTTAATATATTCTGGCACTGAATATAGGCACTGTATACTGAGCACAGGTACAAAGAAGATATCAGCATGTAGTGGGATAAAGGCTGCACTCAGAAGAACAATGCAGAACTCCCTGAGAAGATTAAACAAACGCTACTTGATAATCAGGTACCCCAAATCAGGTAAGCAGCTTGTGAGGCAATATAAACATCCCTGAACCTGTGTTAGTTAACAAAAACACAAGCCACACACTGAACGTTCATCTGACGGTTCAGTCCAGTCCATAAAGTACACAGAAAGAACATCTAATTGTGTTGCAGAGGCCAGTGTCTTAAGAGTTGCTCATGTTTCAGAGAAATTGAAAAGGTTTTATCCTCACCTGGATGATACCCCATCACATCCCTGTTTTCTGTAACTCTTTCTATGGTTGTTTGTAACTGAGCCATGGCAGTTGTTTTGTCAGTGGGTAACAGATGATGGCAGCTCCATACTTAACAAGCTGAAAGTCAAATTTTGAACACTTGCCCTGATGTTTAACAGGGTTTGGCAATAACTATGAAAATGGACTGCACAAATACAGAATGCAACAAGTTTAAGAAACACAAAACACTTTAGTCTGCAAGGACAGATACATAATTTCCATTGTTTACTGTTGGTTTATGACTATTAATACGATAAAGTTCATTCATTAAAACAATTGTATATATTTAAAAACTGGATATTGTCACACATATGCGAGTAGGAGGAAGCCGAGTGGACCAAATGGAGGTAATTACCCATCAGGGCAGGGGGTGGCAGGGTGCACTAATCCTACTTCTGTTATCTCTGTAGGCCAGATATAGGAAAATCTACCAGACACAACCTCATTGACATCACTTCCGGTCCTGGTGCCATGAACGTTGTCACTTCCGGCCCTGCGGCAATGAACGACGGCGCTTCCAGTTCCAGCCACAGATGACGGCACTTCCGGTTCCGGCCACAGATGATGGCGCTTTTGGTTTTGGCTTTTAAAGCCGCCATCATTCTACAATCTCGACAGTTCAAACTGGGAACTCAACCGAGCAATGTTGCTTATCTTTCTATTACCCAATTGTAGCCACGGATAATATATGGGTGGCTGTTCCGAACCTTTTTTCGTGTGTTGAGACTGATTCTTTTACAATATGAAAGGTTTGAGTTTGGCTGGCCGCTCCTGCTTCAGAAAAACATTCAGCTTCCCAGAACAAAAACGAAACAAATGAACTTCATGGATAAATCTATATATTACATAAAATAGCTTACTTACTTAAAAATATTAACTACTGGTTACAGGTAAATTAAACTAAAAATGCAGCATCTGGCATTAAAAGTTAAATAGTTTTGTTAGCACAGATCTAGTTTGCCATTAAAAATTCCACTTTTCTGCTGACATTTAAATGTTTACATACTGAAGAGTTATAGACTTGTTAACAACATTTAGATTGGGGTTAAAGATCTGGTGCAGTCTTAGGAGCCAGACAATCAGTAGCAAGTTTATTTAAACACCACTACATAGTAAAAACACTTTTGGAGACATTTTTTAAATAATGACTCCTATGAGGGTTATGTTTCTACTTCAGTACCTAAATTATATGCCATCGTGTTGGCTTAGCCTTGAAGTTCATCGGTCTGCATACCTCTTTTTTTAAAAAAAAAAACAAAAAAACAAATACCAAATATGGCATGCTTTGAAGCAGCAGTTACCCTTTATTACAATTTTCCTTTACAATCAGCTAGAACAAATGGGGATGCGAGTTATTCAATATTACCACTGACACCATGCTGAAGTAACAATAATCATCTTGGCTCAATGGGCACAAAAATGCATAGAATTCAATTTCCTACAAATTAAATGAAGTAAAATGTGCAAGCTCAATATATATTTAGGAGTATGCACTCTCTTTGTATATACTATGTGTATGCACATATAAACAAACACATCAGGGGTTTATACTAAAAAATAATTTATGGAACAGTTTTCTCCAGTAACTCATCCAATGAGTAGCCTGAATTCTGTCAGGATGTTCACTTTCACAACATCAAAGAGTATCTTGCTTAAGATCTTTGAATCTGCATGAAAACCTGTCACCAGATTTGGTTCCGTCAGCTAACTTTCCCTCCCTACAGTATACACCTGGGGTCCTCAAAATCAGTCCTGAATGGGCAGGAGTGGCTGCAGATTTTCATTCAGAGCTTCTTAGTTTGAAGCTAATTATTGCTGCTATTAGGGCAAGTTTTTTAGGTCTCAGTTTCAATAATTATTTTATATAGTGCTTTTCTGATCTACTCAAACCACTACATAGGCAGTGTGGAACCACTTCAACCACCACCAATGTGTAATATCCACTTGGATGATGCAACGGTAGCCATTCTTACCCCAGTATTCTCACCATGGATTAGTTATTAGGTTGTAAAGGGGTGAGAGAGATGGTTAGCCAATAAGGAACAGGGGAAGATAGCAGGCCAGAATGGACAGGCCTGTGATGGGCAACTTCTCCACAACATTAAGAAATAATTTACTCTTTAGGAAAGATGCCCAGGGATCTTATGACCACAGATAGTCAGGACCTTAGTTTTATGCCTCATACAATGGATGGCACCAATTTTTACGATACAGTGTCCCCGTCACTGCACTGGGGCATTTGGATCCACACACAGACCATGGGGTAAGCATCCCCTGCTGGGTTCAACAGGACCACTTCTAGCAGCAATTCAACATTTTGCCAGATGGTCTCTCATCCAAGTACTGGCCAGACCCAATCAAGCTCTAAGCAATGAAAGGATTAGTTATTTAAAAAGGAATACTGTATCTATGCTATGAGTAGATTATGTAAAGATACAATGGTTGGTGTATTTGAGAATCAAATCATGTCAATCATGTGGACTGCAAAACTGAACAGTCTTCTGTGAAATAGCAATGTGATAGTTAATGAACATTTAGTTTGTAAAGTGCCATGGATTGGCAATCACTACAGAATGTAAACTCTGATTCTTACAAAAATTCTTATGTTAGAGTGTGAAATTATTTTACTTTTAAAAATAAAATTAAACTGAAAGGCATCCAAACATAACTTCTTTCACTTTTTTAAATTACCATACGTTATATAACATTGAAGTTTTAATCTCTTAACTGTTACTAAAGTATTCTTTTATTAAATAAATTGAACTGTATATTTTTTTGCCACTTCTACAAAATATAAAGACTTGTCATTAGGAGCAAATAATTATAAATTCTAACTACCGTTTATATACTCGCGTTTAAGTTCTCCTACTAATAAGTTGGGGCTTGATTTTACCGTATAATTTCTGGTATTTTATAATGTCGGCCATATAAGTCGAATGCGGAAAACTCGCGCTCTTGGTCCAAAAGATTATGATATGCTAACGCCCATCTGAGAGAGTAACCATAGAGCACACTGCCCTTTTCTATGTATTGTGCCTATGTGACCACACGGTAATACCTGAACTATTCTGAAGCAACTATTGCACTGTTATGTGTTTTTTGTATCTTACACCCTCAGACACCTTTATCGTAAGAGCATTCCTTATCTATGATGGAGCGTTCGATTAGAAGAAAATATGAAGCTGGTTTTAAATTACAAGTCGTTGAAGTGGTGAAAGAAATTGGTAACCGCGCTGCTGCAACAAAATTCAATGTATCTGTGAAACTGAAGCAAGATTTCAGGAGGCAAGAAGATGTAAAAAAATAAAATAAAATAAAATAAAAAATAAAGTGTCGCATTTTTGAACGGTCGTATAAGTCGGGGTCTGATTTTACGATCGATTTTTCAGGTTTCAAGACCCGACTTATACACAACTATATATGCTAATCTAAAGGCAGAGTCACATTACGTGACTTTCAGCGATTTTCAGTTGTAGGTTTCATTTATAAAACCTTAGCGAGTCGGAGGCAGTCAGTGGCCTGCGCCGGTAAAGTATGTCACATAATGTAACATGCTCAGCGACTCACTCCAACTTGTCTGAATTTATCAGGACAAAATGCAAACAGGTTTGATTTGTTTTTTAGTTGTATGGGTGGGCTCTGTGTGCATGAGAGATGGCAACCAGTGAATTCTCATCTGGAAATACAATGTGTAGAATGCAGAGGCGAGGAATAATTTTTTGACCTGAAAAAGAGAAGAGAAGCTTATCTGTGTGATGTGTTTATTCTACATTCCACGGCAGAATGATAAAAAGAAAAAGGCAGAGACTGCAGCTGAACTCACCGTGCCTATTTCACCCTTTGTATGGCACAATCTCCATCAGGCAGCACACAATTAGCGACCACAGTTGGGCTGGAGGTTGGCACTCAGCCAGTAAATGTGACACCACCAGTGATGTTCAGTTGATTAAACTGGGAGGGTCCAGTGACGAGATCAGCTGCTGTGGTCAGCAAGTCTGAAATACCCCATGAGCACAAGACGTGTAATGCGACATCAGTTTAAAGTTAAAACAAAACATGTCAAAGCATACATGAAAAGTGGAATAAAAAATGAATAACTATAGCTGTCAAAATTGTTAAAGATCTGCAGATATTCTAATTTAACTTAAGCCAATCTTTGTTTTGTAGTAACCCTTAAATGTACCAGAATTAGCTGTTGATAATTATGGGTATGGTTTAAACAGTATAGACTGTGAAACTCATCTTTAGTGTTTTCTTTAGTTTCTGAGTATACAGTAGCTGTGAATCCCCCCTTTGCCACTGGTGCTCATGTTCAAATACAATAGTAATGTATTCCTTGTTAAAGTATTGCAAATAGGTACAGCGTGCTAAGAGGAATTCCATTTAGTAAAGCAATTACTGATATTTTATTTAAGCAAAGCTCCGAGTGAGGATGCCTACACAAGGCTGTCTTAACAGCATTATAGGCCCCTAGGCAAAGCAGTGCACTGGGAGCCCCCCCCTATGTACACAACCACTCAGCAAGTCACAACATACATATATTAGCATGGGGCCCCCGGGCAACAGCCCAGTGTGCCCATGCGTTAAGACAGCCCTGTGACCATGATAGTTAAAAGTGTAAAGTCACAGGGAAAAATTTGTCATTCTCCATTAGTTATTAACTCGGTTTCATGAAAGACTAAGTAGATTATAACCAAGCAAGCAAAGGTAGGAAGCTACGCTCAACTTCAAAGTAAAAGCAAAACACAGATGTCATAAGGCAGAAAGAGTATAAACCTACTAATTTTATGTATGGAATTTGACAACATGTACAGTCTTCACTAACTGAAATCCTGCATCAGCTCTCACTCGCATAATATTGTTGGTTTACATTACAGACATTACAAGATGAAAAAGAATTTCTCACAAAAGCATCATAAAAAACAAACCACATTGATCAATAAGGCAATAAAGAATGGCAGAATGGGGACACAATATATACTATGCCCGGAACAACATGTTATGGAAAAACACAAACCACAGCATACAGTAATCATCAAAATTTTACCCAGAAGGCCTTTCATGTTGGCTTGAATCCTGTTTATGGATAGGGGCCAGGAAGAAAGTGCATCATATAGGACATGAGACTTGTGAATTTAGGCCTTGAGATCATGTAGTCAACAAAATCCAAAGAAGTCAAGTATTTTTGTTGAGTTAGACTGATTCACAAGGGTTTAGAAAAAATGATGCACAAGGCAATGCAAACTTGAACCTGGGAAAGACACTATATAAATAAAATGTATTATTATTATTATTATAACTGACCACATCGAGAGGCAGGCACACACATGCAGAGCAGTGCATGTCTAGAGTTGTTGTAGAAGGTATGTAAACATTTAAAGTAGAGGCTTCCCACTTTAAAGATTCAGCCTAATGACAAAAAAAAAAAAAACTATATAAAATAAGGATTATTAAGTTGGGCAAAAGCACCTTATGGGATTTGCATGGAGCTACACAGAGTGTCAAGAGCAGAACTGTGACGAGCAGTCTGAAGTGCCTAACAAGAGTACGCACAAGTGTAAATGATCCCAGAACGTGATAGTCCTATAAAATCAATATAGTTATTAAGTCATTCCAAAGGACTGAATTTGACTACTGTTCATTCATAATCTTATATAAAGACGTAAAAAAAAATTGTGTACCATTTATAAATGTCTGGTAGTAATAAGAAAAATACAAAACCTCACAAAAGCAGCTATTCAAAAAGTACTGATTTCTTGAAATGGTAAACTGTATGTTAAATATGTAAATAGAAAAAAACATTATAGAATTTCAGACTGCTAAAAACATCTCCTAGTATGGGAAACAGTCCTTCCCTTGTATCTTATCAGACAACCCTATGCTACATGTCCAGCATGTTTAAATTGAAGTTGGAGATGAAGAAATAAGATATTCATTGGCAGAAGTACAGGAAAAGAAACCAGACAGAGTCTCTGCCCCAGAGGTATTATTTTATTTACCTTCTTGATGCACAGATGACACTGCTGTTGATGCTAGTAAAAAAAAAAAAAAAATCACTTGTATTGTTCAAACCAATAACAGGCAGGGCACGTGACCACTTCAAAACATTAATAATGTTGTTTAAATAAGTTACCGTGTAGCAGACAGACAGATTCTTTTCCTAGTGGCTCCAACAAGACTTGGCGGGAGATGCCTTTGCACTCCAATCAATTGTCTCTGCTAACATGACAAATGAAGTATAAGAAGAATGAGCCAAAATTCTTTAACACCCCAGGTACCGACTAAGAGATGGGGTGGGGGGAAAAAAATCTAGAGGGCCAGCTGGGACATTTCTATTACCGGTTAGATGATAAAACCATATTAAATATCCAGGCAGGTCAAAATAAATAACTTAATAAAACAGTTGCTAACTCAGCATGACTTAAAAAAATAAAAATAAATGAAAAAACAAAAAGCATTAAGTGGCTAGTAAACCCACCAGCCATGACTGAAAGTAGAGTAACAGCTGCTCTTATACAATAACCAGCAAATTCTGGCAAAAATGATATCACAGAGTTCGTTGCAAAGCAGGTGTTGCCTGTGTATGCCACTAAATGAGGTCCTAAATTAAGATGCATAAATGTTAGTTAACTAAAACTAAATCCTCTTTTGGCATAAAACAGACTTTTTTTTTGTTTTCCTTTTATTTTTTGTAATGCTGCTTTGTTTAATGACTTTAAAACAAAGGAAGTACTACACATTGGTCATAAAAATGCTGCTGATCTGCCCCCCCCCCCCCCCTTACTAAATTTACAATGCAGGGATATAATGTACTCTGTTGTGCACAATTCCTGACACATGTACGTGCATTATTTAAATGTAAAAAAAAATGCTGTAAAGAGAAGATACTTTAAAAATTTTAAAGTCATAAGTTTGTAAATGTCAAAAAATTACTAGGAATAGTAGTAGAGACAGTGTAAAAAATCCAGTCTGAATCAAATCAATATTGGGTGTGACCACCCTTTGCCCTTAAAACTGTCCCAGTTACCTTCGGTACAAAGCTGTGCCTTTTAAAATAATAAATCTGGCTGGTCATTTATTTCAAGCATCTTGAAGAACTTGACCCAATTCTTTCTCAGACTTTGGCTGGATTGCTTGCTTTCGTCTTTCTAAGTCTTGCCTTGATGATGTTGAGATTTCTGAGGAGGCCATAATGGCTGTTCCAGAAATCTTTGTTATTTTTTTTTCTTGATGAACTTGGCTATGTTTGGGGGGCCATTGCCCTGCTGCAGAATGAAGCTGGGACCGATCAGACGTCTCCCTGATGGATGAGAATTTGCTTGTACTTCTCAACACTGAGAATTCCATTAATTGTGACAATATCACAGTCTCCATTTGTTGAAACCCAACACCAAACCTACAAGAGCCTCCCACATGCTTCACTGTTGGCTACATTCATCCATCTATGTAGCGTTCGTTAGTTCTTCCATAGACAAACTACCTCCTGATGGGAGTCCAAAATTTCAAATGTAGACTAGTCAGTGCAGAGCAGCTGCTAAGACAGTTCACAACTCTACTCCTTGTGTTTCTGTGGGTAGGTGAGCATGTTGGCTTTGTTTCCACTTCAGAGGAATGGCAGTTTGACAGCAACTTGTCCAAGAAGACCACGTCTCTGGACTATAGAGGGGTGTACTTAGGACTTCCTTAGTGTGATGAGGTGACTCAAACTATGTTAAAGCAAATCTGAAACTTTTAAAATGAAAATATTTCTCACAATTTTTAAAGGTAGTATATAAATAAGGCACTGGACGTGTATAGTATGTGACTGTTCAACTTTACACTTAACTTTTTGTATTATTTTTTAACATTAAAAAATAGTAAGTAACATGAAAATGCCATCCTTACCAAGGTGCAGCCTGAGGTAATTACCTTGTAGTATTGGGCTCTTCTACAGACAAACGACCTCTTGATGAAGTCCACAATTTCAAATTGCTGCCTGAGGTGATTACCTCGTAGCCTCACCCAGTGCTGAAGATGGCCACATTTTGTCCTGTTTCAATGCTCCCTCTTACACTGGTGTAAGAATTGATTATTTGACGGTTAAACCGTCACATCTGCCCTTCCCTTTCCTTTTCCCAGTTTGATTCCTTCAGCCCCCATTTTTGTTTCAGTTAATCAGTTTGGTTCCATCAACTCATTATGTCACTGATTACTACCTCCTGCTTGTTATCTTTGTTGAATCATGCACTGAGCTACAGTATACAGTTACAAAGGAAAGGTGGTCTGCTACTTAAGGTTACTTTCTTTAACAAAACTCAAACATATCTATATAGCATTTAATAATTTAGAAAATTAATGTTTGGACATCTGAAATTTGCACTTTTCTACCAATACACTAATGCAGAAGACAAAAAAAATATCTGGGGGTTCTTAACATTTTTGCACAGTACTGTATATACTTCACATTATATTATATTATATTATATTATATATATATATATATATAAATATTATATATATATATATATATATATATAAATAAATAAGAAGAGGTCACCATATTCACTATACCCATAACTCTCTGAAAGCAAAAGATACTGCATTTCTTAGGAGACATCATAGTTCTCAAAATGAAAAATATTAGTATGTTCGAGCCAATGGCCTGCTGTACATTTCAGTTACTTCAATAAGTACATAATATACATTATAAATGGCTATCTGTAATATAAATTGAGGAACTGCAAATTAAACAACACAACCGCTGCCTGGCAAGCAGTTTAAGAAGTGTGTGTTTAGTTTAGCATGTCAAACCCACCACATGCATGAGGTGACTGCTTGGATGAGACACTTTCAGCATCTCAGAGACTGTTGCCATATACTGTACATCCATATACCCTGATAACCACAACAAAACATTTATTTCTGTAGCACATTTTCATACAAATGGTGTGGCTCAAACTGCTTTACAAGATGAAGGAGGAAAAGTTTATTTTAAAAAAATACATATATATAAAAATAAGATTAGGTAATACTAAGTAACAAAGAATAAAGTAAGGTCAGATGGCCAGGAGGATTGAAAAAAGAAAAACTCCAGAGGGATGGAGAAAAAAAAAGAATAAAAAATAACGCTAGTTTATTAATGTTCAACTATTCTTCATTACGTATTTTAATAGTTATAAAGAATTCTGTGTAGAGACTTAATATTTAGGCGGCACGGTGGCGCAGTGGGTAGCGCTGCTGCCTCGCAGTTGGGAGACCTGGGGACCCGGGTTCGCTTCCCGGGTCCTCCCTGCGTGGAGTTTGCATGTTCTCCCCGTGTCTGCGTGGGTTTCCTCCGGGCGCTCCGGTTTCCTCCCACAGTCCAAAGACATGCAGGTTAGGTGGATTGGCGATTCTAAATTGGCCCTAGTGTGTGCTTGGTGTGTGGGTGTGTTTGTGTGTGTCCTGCGGTGGGTTGGCACCCTGCCCAGGATTGGTTCCCTGCTTTGTGCCCTGTGTTGGCTGGGATTGGCTCCAGCAGACCCCCGTGACCCTGTGTTCGGATTCAGCGGGTTGGATAATGGATGGATGAATGGATGGACTTAATATTTAGAAAGAAAAAAAACTCTTTCAAAAAACAGCTCTGTATTCGGATTCTTATAATCACTATGTTTTTTTAGTTTAAATACCAACTGGCTCTGTTATGTTATCAGGTCAGTTCCTCAGTGGTGTAAAGTTTAACAACTGCTACCCAGCAGTCCTCGGCCCAGCACTGCTTGTATGAAGTCTGCACGGCCCACCCTTGTCTATACAGTTTATTTCTGAATTGCCTTTCTACCAAGTCTCAAAAATTAAGTTCAACTTTAAGTTTACCCCCCAGACACAAGTGGGTTTTTTCGTTTTATTTAATCCTTTTGTTGTTATTTAGTTATTTTTGTAAATATTTTTGTTTTCTTTGTTCTATACTATTTCTTACTGAATATTGTTTACTAATCATTTTGTATTTTAAATTATGTGGAGTATGGATTTATTAGTTCTTTTATGTATGTACCTGATCTCCCTGCAACATTAGTGAACACTTCTTTTATTGGCTCTCTCTTTTTTGAGGATTTCAATATCCAGTCCTATCCTTACTAATTGTTCTTTATTATCCTCCTAATACAACAGATGCAACTGAACTATGGAATCATTTAAAATCTCTGTCCTGTAGTCAGTCACTCTTGTGGGCAATGTAACATCTTCAGTGATATTCCTACATGTAGCCTTATGTTATTTGCTCTTGACTCTCTTCTAGAATTGCGTGCTTTTGTGTTTTTTAACCCCTCTTTTTTCTTACTCTGATTCAGAACTTTGTGCTTAATGTATTAATATATTACTTGGCACTTAATGTGTAACATTAGTTTGTATCCTTTGTTACTAATTTCATCTTTTTCTGTACTATTATGCTGTGTGTACCTGTTGAATGATTTGCAAAATGCTTAGAGCACAGGAAAGGCCTCATACCAATAAATTGTATTTTTTTCCTGACTTTTCAGGTTTTTGAACTTTGGCTTGCTAATAGGATTAGAAGTTTAGAATATGGACTGATTTTAATGTTTAAGTCAATTCAATTTTGATTTTGTTCTTGGTTTTTTGAAAGTCTTGAAATATTAAGGACCTGTTTTTATCACTTTGACCCAGGGATCTTTCATGATTCCCCTTTCCCATTTCTTGTTTGAAATAGAAGATTTTTAGTCCTTTTCTCCTTTATGATTTGTAAAGGCCAAAAGTGCACTTATGGAGTTTGGAGAACGGAATAGTTTGGGGTCTAAACCTCAGGAGAGCATTAAGAGCTAGTTTTGTATTTTAACCCTCAGTCTACGATTTTTGAGAGCCAGGCAGTTCATAACACACACAATACATAATAATATTTTACTTGTATGTCTCACTCAGACTACAGTATAGTACAAACACAGATAATAAATACATATATTAAAAACACACATCAGGTACTTTCATGCAGTAGACACAACAGGTAGCTGTTGTGTAGCCAAGACAATGCTAGAGTGGCTTCAGAACAAGTCTCCGACTGTCCTGGAGTGGCCCAGCCAAAGCCAAGACTTAAACTCCATAGAACATCTGGTGAGAAACTTGAAGTTGGAAGATTACAGATGCCTCCCATCCAGTCTAACAGAGTTGGAGACAGTTTGTCAGGAAGAATGCGATTAACTGCCCAACCTCAGCTGTGTAAAGCTTGTATAGACTAACCCAAAAAGATCTAAAAGTGTAATTGCTGCCAAAGGAGCTTCTACAAACTAGTGAGTTAACAGTCTGAATACTAAGAATGAGAGGTTTCACTTTTGATTTTTAATAAAATTTGCAAACCTTTCTGAAAAAGTTTTCACTTTGTCATTATGGGTTACTGAATGTGGACTGTTGTGCAAAAACTACAAAATTATCTACTGTATATACTAGCGGATAAGTTCTCCTGCAGATAAGTCGGGACTTGATTTTATCATATAAATTTCTGGTATTTCATAATGTTGGTGGTATAAGTCGAATACGGAAAACTCACGCTATTGGTACAAGAGATTAAGACATGCTAACACCAACCTGAGAGAGTAACCATGGGGCACCCTGCCTTTTTTTTTCTATGTGGATGCAGCAATGTGTCGCATCAGCGTGTGCTCCTAACCTCTCTCTCTATTGTGCCTACGTGACCACACAGTAATACCCGCACTATTCCGAAGCAATGTTTGCACTGATTTGTGTTTTTTGTATCTCACACCCTCATACACCTTTCTCGTAAGAGCATCCCTCATCTACGATGGAGCGTTCAATCAGAAGAAAATATGAAGCTGGTTTTAAGTTAAACGTCGTTAAAGTAGCGAAAGAAATTGGTAACTGTGCTGCTGCAACAAAATTTAATGTGTCTGAGAAACTGATTTGAGATTGAGAGGCAAGAAGATGTTAAAAAAAAAAAAAAAAAAGTCACATTTTTGAACGGGCATATAAGTCGGGGTCTGATTTTATTATTGATTTTTTAGGTTTCAAGACCCGACTTATACGTGAGTATATGCGGTATTCAAAATTAAATCTATAGCATGAAATGTGCAGAAAGTGGATGGGCCCAAATACTTTCTGAATTCAGTGTGTGTGTGTATTAATGTGTGTCCTCAAAAGGAAGCTGTATACCTGCAATAGTTTTAGATGTCTTAAGACATTGGTGGGCTGTTTTAAAGATACCCAAAATGGTAATATCTATTTTTAGGTCACCAGTAACCTAAAATTGACAATATTAAATTCTGTGCAGTGTGTTCTGCAACAAAGTAGTTACCTATACACAGTTCCATCCTGTCTTGTACACAGGTTATTCTCCAGTTTCTGTTGCCCTGGACTGGATTAAACATCTTTGGAAATACATCAAAGAGCACATATCAACAGGTGACATACATACAGATTTGCAGCAGCATGTAAAAAGGGTAATATAATGTTTTATTCTTACAATAGAATTTAAGTTAAATGTTTATCAATAAATTTGCTTTTTTGTCTATTGTACTTTAAAGAAAAAAGAATTAAATATAAAATCTAAAAAATAAAGGCTGCTGTGTTAAATGTTTCTTTCATAATGTAGGAGGTTTCAGACAAACATTATCTGTCCCACCAGCTAACACAAAAGTTGTAAAATGCCGAGTTCATCATAGTCCATAGCAATTTACTAGCTGCTCACATAGAAGCTGGAATATGTTGCCAAGAGGAAATGTATAGAATAAATAAGACAGAGTATATGCAAAATATTAAACAAAAGCAAACTGTATCAAATGAAATGGAAGACATACTGCAGAATTAATGTAGTAAGGCCACAAGGGCATTGGCTACAAATGGAGAAAACGAGATTTATCACTCACAGTGGTCGAATATTCTATATTTTTTCCACTGTTTCAAGGTCATGTGTGACAAAAACTGCAAACTTTTGCACAATACCACACTTTACAATCCTAGAGACCAAAACTTTGTGCTTGACAATTGATTTACACGCACCGATGATTAAAGAAAAGCAAAACCACAGCGAGGCCAAAGCCACACTTTCCCTAGCTTATACTTGTTCAAAAGACTATTTAATTTCTCTTTATGGATTTTTAAAGCCCTAGAGACTTCCTTTGTAAGAATCTGTGGAATGAAGCAAACTGTGCAAGACCTTTTATAAAAGGCGTAAAAATACCACACAAATCAGATTTTTTAAACTAAGCGTGTCTTGGTAATAGGCTGGATTTAAGCATGCAAAGGCTATTAAAATTTTACTGCTTTCCTACAGCAAAATAATTGTGGAGAGCAATAACTCAGCTGGTTAATGCAATCTATTGCATATATTTGTTGAATTTAAATTGGTCACCTTTGCATCTAACATTTAGAAGTTACTTAGATATTATGTAAAACGTATTGTCATATTAGGCTTATTTTAAAGGCAAATTGAATATTATACATATTAATCATGTATAATTACTGTATATTTATATTCAGATGTCATTTGTGTCATTTGGTGGTGCTGGTTGTGGCAGAGTGTGGATTTAAGGGAGGCACTTAGTTCTGGCTGCTGTTCAGTAAAAGTAATGCATGCTCAATTGGAGCTAAATCAGTAAACTGATTTGGCCAGCCTAAAACTTCCCACTCCCCCCCCCCCCCCGATAAAGTCCTTGGTTGCATTGGCGGGGGTTTCTGGCCGACTATTCTACTGTATGATGGCACATGGAACAATGGTTCTGCACTCATTTTCTTAATCAGGCATACAAGATGTTCCAGCATGCCTCTGAAATCTTTCTGGTGTTAACAACATTATTTGCATCATTAATAAAAATGAGTGAGCAATTCAGAGGTTGCATAAAGTAGCCAAACGTTCCTGTACTGTATGTCACTGCACCGACCATGGGAGAATCAACAGTTTGCTCTTACAGAACTTTAACTTGCCTTCTCAGTGGTGGAAGTTTTTATCTGTTCATGACATTTTTTCCAGTACTCTGCTATCCAAACATTTTTCCAATCCAGCACTTTAGTTTTTAGTTTCACTACAGAGTGGACTTTATCATTCAACCAGGGAAGTCTTTGGTGAAGAAGCTGTTCATGGCTTCTTTACTCTTGTCCCATGGAGGTTAGTAATGATTTCGCTTTAAAGTTCACTTTTTCATTTTTAGTGCTTTTATAAAGTAAAAACTGACAAGCACGTGAGCATCGGGTGTGTTGCATGGTTTTGGGTCTGACTGTAATGCTTACTGAGAAGGATTTGGGTGTGATATTTAGCACAAAAATGTTGTGTTTTATTTATTTCTGCGTGAATTTCCTGTGTAACCAAAATATTCGGCACCCATTGTGTTCTGAACAAGTAACCAAGGGAGCAAAGAGATAATTACAGTTACATATAATTTAAGAATCAATCAATTAGAAGTTTCTCTTTAGAGATAAATGTGTCTGTCAAAGGCTTAATATGTTAGCTATTTTGATACCTTTAGATAATATCAAATAAATGGCATATCCTAATATCATACCTACTAATCTATGTGCTGATTGGTTTAAATTTAAATAATTCATATGACACGTAAACAAATTTATTTTAGATTCTTACTCTGACAGGTAAGGTGAAGTCAATTCTTTCAAGTTTGGAGTAAGAGACGTCCCATTTTATGAAGGCGACTCAAGACATTTCTTTATTTACTGAACATCTTCCCTGACAGATTCAATCTTTAACACTATTTTCATTTGCCCTAGAATGGAGGAGAACTCTCCAGAAGAACTACTGGCATTACTTTCTCTTTTGAATCGTCAGCCCGCTGCTTCTGCTTCCTCCAGTACAAATCCTCCCTAACCCCTGACCCCCCCCCCCCCCCCCCCATATTATTATATTGGACAAGACCTCTGACGAGAAGAGTTAGATCTTTTCCTGTAAGGAAATCTCCTTTAACTGGCTGTGAAGATCCTACCTGTATATGTCACTAGTGATGCTTATGTGCATTGCTGCTGTTTTGTTCATCTTTTCACAAATGGACATTAAACAGGGTCACCTATGGTGCCCCAACGCTTTACCCATTTCTCTTTTCATCTTTACACTACACATTTTGTTTTCCAAAACTAGTCTGCTGGTATACAATTGCAAATTACACCAGCGCTTTTTTCAATTTTGAATGAATTCACCTTTTCTTCCAGCATCCGAATTGCTTAATTTTCTTTCCGTTGACTATTGAAATCTTCATGTTATTTTAAACCTACTAACTCCTCAGGGGGACAGGATGTAGAAAAATAATGACTAAATCCACAAATACATAGTCACAACTCTTTTGTGTAGGCACAAACAATGCAGACAGCAACACCCAACTCTCAGCTTTGACATATGAAAGGATGGAAAATACAAAATTGTTACAAAGGTTAGACATTTTTCTATAGAAATGCCTATAAATAATAATAAAAAAGACAATTTCCACTTTCCACTTCATATTAACTTTTTCATATTAACCTGAAATTGCTGCAGTAAATGTATTAAATAGTGAATTAAATCTCTGCAAGCTTCACAGTATTTCTGGGTTTAAGGGATAGTTGAATGTAATCACTTTTAAAAACTTCTTGTTTGTTCCTGCTGGTCGATTGTAAAAAGATGACTAGCCTCGCTGTAGGAGAATTCTAGGAATACTTAACAAAACATGGGAATGGAAGGGGGTGGGGAAGCGGTGTTAAAAAGAACACATTCCGCTTAAGGAATGCAAGTTAGTAAAAGGTTAAAGCAACAAAAATATATTTATTTTAATTTCTGACCTGGTTCAGTCCAAACTTATTTCAAACAAGTTTTGGTCCTTCTTAATGGGGAAAGAAAAAAGAGATAATAAATTAAGAGGAGCATGTTACTCTTACCTACAAAACAAACAGTAGAATACTTTTTAATCCTTTTAAATTGTTTACCTACATTGTTCGAATGTTTACTTTTGAATCGCTTATCCCTCAGCTCATCACACTAAAATAGATTTTTTTTTTTTTTTAATTTTTTATTCTTCAGGTTAAAAAAATAGATTTGGTTCATTTCACCAGCTTTCCACTTCTCAATGAATTTTAATGAAATAGATTTAATCTACTATTAAACATATGGTAAGAGTTATGGGAAATTCAAGTTCAAAAGATGAAAAAAATTCCACTTGGAACTAAAATCCAACAGAAAGCACTACACGGTGCCTTCAATCCCATTGACAGAAACCTGGTAAACACCACCACAATGTTGTTCATTCCATGGCGCACCTTCTCTTCAAAGAGTATTTCATATTTTAACACACATACTGCTGCTGAGAATTTAAAAATCCAGAGAAAGAACTACCATTTAAACGAAGATAATTGTAATAAACTAAAAGAAAAATATCTTTTTGAGCCTCAGTTGCTTTCAGATTAATTGACCATTGTGCAAAAATGGGCCACCGAGTAGAATACACACCTCATCATCAAAGCCCTTAAAGGTATCAACCAACCCCAGTTGCAAGAAACTCTTGTAAAGGCTGAATAAGACTACACAGTGTAGCGACCCTGGATCTGGGCCTGTGAGACACACTCCTTAGGTGACCGAGAACTGCCCGAGAGGATAGGGATACCTTGAGAATCTGGCTATAAGGCAGCCTCGTGAGAAACGTGTCGCAGATACAGCATTTAGACAGCACTTTGATATTTTCTCTCGGTGCAAAAGGCCATTGGCCCAGTTACACGGCCGCCAGCAAGCCTCGGATGTTGGGTCAGCTCATGAAGCCTGGAGTTAGTATGGCATGCAGGTTGGCTCTGATCCTGGATAAGGAGAGCGAGATGGAGCTAGGCGGCATTTGTGAGTGGATTAAGCAATTGGGAAGCAGGGGTTGCTGCTGAAAACCTGAGTGGCATTGCAGAATTGGGCGCTGAAGAAGCCAAATGGTCCTTTTTAGGACCGCTCACTAGCAATTGGCATAAAGAGGCTAACTGCATTCCTCCCTATTCATATCCCTCCCTCAAATTGTACAATATTTGAGTTGTACAAATATTATTTACAAGGCTGTGTGGACGAGATGCCACATCTGCAATGAAATTTTGAAGCCATGTTTTGTACAAATAATAAGTACATTAGAGTTTTTCTCAAAGCCATGATACAGGAAAAATATATCTTTCATCATTGCAATCGAACCATTTCCTGTTTGTGTTACTGTGCAGAGAGAGGGTCACCAAATTCAGATGAAATGTGGATGACAAATGGTTTCCTTCTATATAGATGACTTTGTATCTCTAACTTGGGCTTTTCATTTCCACTTCAAAAGTGGTTAGAAAAATAATGAATGCTACCAGAAGAATCTGCAGTTCTAGATAAATTTGAGTAAAAGAAAGAATATGAGAAAAACATGTTTATTATTACTACTGACATGGTGTAGTCTTAATAATACAAGTTGAGTTCTAGGTAAAGCAAAATTGTGGTAAATTTTAGGTGAGACAAAAGAACATTCTCACTGCTATACATTAGCATAATGACCAGGTTGTAATCGTAATGTAGAACTTCCATGTCCCACGGCACAGCACACTTTTAACATTCTAACATGGGAGATCAAAACTTCTGTTAAGGTTAGAAATGTTATCCGGAGGCTGTTCATTCTGAGACATTTAGCACTACAATTACCAAAGCCTACGAAAAAACTCGTAAACCCGGCCCACCTTAAATCTGTTCACACCTCTCTGTCAGCGTCTTTTGTTTTGTAAATGTGTCGATAAGCACAATCAGCAAGCAGGCTGTTACCCCATCCTCCCACTGCAGCAGAAACGGCAAAAGGCTCTCCCAGCTCAAGCCTCGTTTATGTGGGAGTCAGGTACCGGGAGCTGTATAGGCTAAATAATTCATTGTTATTTGGAACACATGCATTTCATGTGTGTTCCGTGTCTACAAAGATCTATGTAAGTGTAGCATGACAGAAGTGTTGAACACATACTTAAGAGACAAACTTTTTTCATGTTTAAGTACTAACCACAAAATTTTGACATGAAGTGTATAATGTGTGAAGACTGAAGTCCAAATATAAAATAAGCACTTTCACAAAAGGTACAGGTTTAACAAAACAAGTGTGCTTTTATTCAAGACTATAACCGAAGAAAAAGATATCAGGTTAGTGTACTTCACTGTCACGACTGTTTTGGTAGTACAGCAGTAAAAACTGCTGACTTATAATGACTTATAATCAAGAGGTTGCAGGTTCAAGCCTTTCCGTGTCCCAAAATTTTGAGTAGTGAGCTGCTCTTATTGTTACTATTATACAATAAAAACATACATTTGATTATTTTTTGTTCAATTTTATTCTCTGTTAAAGAAATCTGGAATGTCACAAAAAGCAATAAACCAAATTTACATTTTTTGTTGGTGGAATTTTGGCCTAGTCTTTCACTATATTGAAACATGGCATTGTATCGGCTAAGGACAAATATCAGCCTCAGAGAGTGTTGTGTGCACCACTTCTAAAAAATCATTACATTTCATCTTCCACACTTCGATTTGATCTTTCACTCTAGTAAAGCAGCTTCTCAGACATTGAAGGAAGAAATTTATTAAAGCTGTGTGCACAGTAGCATGCTGTTTGGGAGTGACTCTTAGCTGAAGGAGGCAAAACTGAAGTTAGGGAGAACCGCAAAGAAAATGATGTATAGTATGGTGTGTCATGGAAAGAAAGGAAGGGAAATGCAGAGTTAAGAGGAAGACCTGGTATGGAGGCAACAGGTATTGTGCTGAAGAGACACAGTCTAAGGCAGTTTGGGCAAGTGGAGTATGACGGAATGAACAAGTGGGCAGTAAATGAGGTGGGGAGGGGTGTTGCGGCCTAGAGGTGGTGGCAATGGATGACATTTACAAGAATGGGTATCACCCCAAAAGATGTTCAGTACTTCTGGGAGTGGAGGAAAAAAGATTTAGGGTACAACATGTAAATGCAAGTAAACCAAGAAAATGGAAGTTAAATTAGTGTTGATGATTAATGTACTTCTTTTTAGAGGCGCAACAGATTCCACAGAGTACATTAACAGTGACTTATTTTTTTGTAGATAGCTTTTATCACTACAAAGGACTCCCCTGTCCAATTACATAGCTTTCATCCTTTCAAACTTATTTAAAAAAAGTAATGTTTAATACAAATAATTAACATGACTAACAAGTCCAGCTTGTAAAACTGTCTGGGGTACACCCAAAATAAAGCAAAACTATTTTAAAAGTGGATCCAGACCAGGGCCACACTTTGAAATGTGCTATTAAAATGCTCAAGGCAATATGTGCAGGCTCAACAACATTACATAGAACTTTACTTTTCCAAACAATTTTAAACAGATTTCGCAAAAAAGTATCTGATACCTATAACATGATGTTTAAAAAAATGCACATTATGATACTAATAGACTAAACACACATAAGCAAAAAAATTCCTCTCAAGAAATTTGAAAATAAAGCAATTCTTTGTTATTTTCAGCCATTCTTGACCAAACACAAAATGCAATTTTATTTCACTTAACCTAGAGTAAACCACTAGCTGAGGCAAATGGTATCATTCTGGTGTCTTTCATCCAAGTTTCCAAACTTGGGCCCCAATACAAGTGCATCGCTTTGTGTAAATTAAGACAATGGCAGGTAGGTGTTAATTATGTACAAATGCTTTCTGGAAGAAAAGTGTTTCATTCTAAAATCTGCACCTTGGAAAAGATCCAAAACACTTAAAGAAACAAATTCTGTTATGAAAAGATAAAAGAGCACATTGATATACAGGCTTGTGTGAAAGTATAAAAGATCAAACATTTATGGTGGCACATATTGCCAAACATTACTCTTCAGAGAAGTCGAAGCAGCTGCCAAAATGCTGTGCCCTTAATGACATTACCAGGAAAGGTAGGCAGACCTGTAATATCCTCCGACTCCGAGTCTGCATTACAAAGGAAAAGTCAGATGAAGAAAAAAAAAAAAAAAAGAAAAAAGCATACAGCAGCAGGAATTTGTGGGAATGTTAAAACACCCAGCCAATAGTGTGTATACGCATGTAGATCAAGTACAACTAAAAACCACAATTCAATTGGGAACACTGGCCTGCATAAATCTCAAAAAATCTAAAAACAAAGATAGACTTGGTGGCACCACATTCATTTTTGCAGGATGTCTACAAGAATTATTCCTTTTGCTTAACTATGACTATATGGTTAGTTGAGAGAATCACCTCTTCTTGCCCCTCTACTTACTCCCACAGTAGTTTTGGGTGTGTCAGTCAAATGGGTACATTAGAGAAATAACCCTAAACAAAGAAATATAGAAACAAAAAAATTACATACCTTTCTTGTAAGATAAGTTTGTTTTCTTTTTTCCACAAATCCTTAAAATCTGTGCAAAATTCATGCCAAACTGTGAAGAATGTATTCGGAGACACTTCTTTTTCTCCCATTTTGGGTTTTACAGAAAAGTACACTGTCAGTTCCAAAAAGCTGCAATAAAAATGACAAAGTAATTTTCACACTAAATATTTCAAAAATGCAAAAACACAGATTTGGGGGAAGTGGTGTAGTTTAAAAAAAATAGAATATATATTAGCATCCATGATTTAATAACTTACATATAGTATTAAATTCTCATTATGTCCTTAAACACCGTAAGAACATTTGGACAAAATTCTAAATAAACATACACAGAGCTAGCATGACAAAAACTAAAGTGCTTACATCAATGTGTTATTTATTTTTTATCAAGGAAAGTTATTTTTGAGCATGGGAAAAAGATCTTAAGTAGTACATCCCCACTCTGCTAAATACAAACATCTCCCATCCATTTATAGGTATGTTTGAATAAAATATGAGAAGCACCTACTGCAATAGCCCTCTCTGTCTGTCTGACTTATTACAACAACTCGGAGGCCCAGAGTGGACCGATTCTGTTGAAATTGGGCACCCTTATTCTTCAAAGAAATTTGTTGAGACAGTTTAATTTTTATTGAGATATTTCTAACAGATCATGTTTTACAAGGTTATGAAATTTTAAAATCTCCAATTAAAAAAGCACGGTAAAATCTGCAAATCCATCTGTCTTAAAACAAAGAAACATCTTGTGCGACTTCAGCTGCGAAATAGTATCCTGTTTCAATTTTACCTTGACAGCAGTTACATCAACTTCTAGGTTTTCCTTTTTCTCTCATCCACCCGCCACATGGATCTCCAATACAATGCCAGGAAAAGGGGGTGAGCGTGCAAGCAGCTCATACAACAGCACCCTTCTCCTGCTGCTTTAGCTAAGTTAACCCCCGCTCCCCCCAAAAAAAACCAAACAAAGCCACTATTCTGGAAGGAATGGATGAGGAAAGCAAATACATAAGCATATATAAGACTGAATTGGCTGAGCTAACATCTGTAGATTATTATTGAAAAGAATCGACGTTATCAACCTGGAGATGAATTACACAGGAAAGATGCAGCTTTCCTAGTCAATACACACACGGGGTGGGTTTAGAAAGAGAACTGCAACTGATATTTGGGCAGAAGATCGCAGCCACTCATTCAATAAGAACCACACTGTGATGTTCAGTTCCTATGGTACATGAAGAGACTAATTATGCTGCACATAGCAAAAATGAAGCAGAACTACAGCTTGTGCCGGCCTGAAACAGCTGCTCAGCCGTAAAACGTACAACAAAGACAGAGTATGGGGTTACAGTTGTTACTATATATCTTGAGAGTTAAATTTAAATCTTTAAGATTAGTGTCTTCTTTGATATTCCTGTCATACTATAAATCAATTTCTTTCCACAATCCTATTTATTTAATCTAAAAGAACTACTGTGCTTTAACTAATATTAATAGCCAGATGGGAAACTTATTTTTCTCTTGGTAATTATTGGGTACTACTTTATACTGGGTATACTTTCAAAAATGTGTTATTGAAGAAAATTGAACAGCAATTAGTCACAGACCACCAATAATACACTTGAATCAATGCCATTTTTGCATCTCTTCAATTGGAATTTGCTATCCATGAAAGCTATTTAGGCTACATTTTTAACTGCATGACATTGTAAATTACTGTTAAAAAGCAGGTATTTAAAGTATTCTATCAATCATATTAATTGTATTCTGCACTGATCAGCCATAACATTAAAACCACCTTCCTTGTCTCCTTTGTGCCATCAAAACAGCTCTGACTCGTTGAGGTATGGGCCCCAAAGTCCTCTGAAGGTGATATGTGGTATCTGGCACCAAGACAGAAGCAGCAGATCCTTTAAGATGCATACTGCAAGGTGGGGCCTCTCTGGATCGGACTTGTTTATCCCAGCACATCCCATAAAAGCTTGGTCCAATTCAGATGTGTTTAATTTGGAGGTCAAACCAGCACCTTGAACTCTTTGTCATGTTCATCAAACAATTCCTGAACAATGTTTGCTGTACGGCAGCGTGCATTATCTTGCTGAAATAGGCCACTGCTATCAGGGAATACCGTTGCCATGAAGGGGTTTACAACAATCTTTCGGTGTGTTAACGTAACATCCACATGAATGTCAGGACCCAAGGTTTCCAAGCAGAATATTACTCGCAGCATCACACTGCCTCTGCCAGCTTGCTCTTCTTTCCATAGCACCTCCTGCTGCCATCTCTCTCCCAGGTAAACTACGCACTAACTGGACATCCACATGATCAAAAACAAAACGTGATTCATCACACCAACCCTACCTTCTTCCATTACTCCATGGTCTAATTCTGATGCTCACATGCCCATTGTAGGCACTTTTGGCGGTGGACTGGTGTCAGAATGGGCACTCTATCTGGTCTGCAGCTCTGTAGCCCCAAACACAGCAAGCTGTGATGCACCGTGTTCTGACACCCGTCTCTCATGGTCATCAGTTTTTCAGCAATTTGTGCAACATCAGCTCTTCTCTGGGATTGATCTGATGGGCTAGCCTTCACACCCAACAAGGATCAATGAGCCTTGTGCATCCATGACCCCTGTTGACCTTCCTAGGACCACTTTTAGTAGGTACTAACCATGGTGTACTCAGAACACCCCCACAAGACCTGCCTTGACAGGTGCCACTGCAATGAGCTTATTTTATTCACTTCACCGGACAGTGGCTTTAATGTTGTGGCTGATTGGTGTATTATTGCTGTTATTTTTTAATATGACTCATTCTTACAAAAATATTTCATAAAAAATATGGTAACTTTTTGATGAAGAAAAAATGTTAAATTCACTGCCTTTCTTATTAGTTAACCTAATCGCTGAAATGCTGCCAGGATAGTCTGTGAATCTATGCAAAGCTTGTGCTGAAAATGTATGTCTTGTAATGTATTAGACAAGCCATTGAATTGCAAACCATGAAGATTCCAGTTAAACAACCAAAAATGAGTATGTCATTCTGAAAAAAATAACCAGCCAGTGCTCCAACTGTGCAAATATTTTAAAACTAAACTATTACTATTGGACTTTGAAGTCATACTGGATAGAAAGTGTGCTAAACAAATGGTATACCTTAGGTCTTGAACAGAAAACATTCAGGCCTAAATTAAAAGCACAGACAGACAACATTTACAGTACATAAAATGCACTGAAGAGATTAAAATATGCTGCACAGATTTCTTGCTGCATAACTGGAGAAAGAAAACCTCAAACTATGTTAAAAATCTCCATTTTTATCAGTTTAGAAGACAGTTTGAGGATGCCCCAAAGCAAAACTATACACTGTACAAAATCTAAAGTTCTATAAAAGTATGAGATATAGCATTTGTGTACAAAAATTTTCAGCACCTTTTCTAACGTTTCTCAAAGTTAGGTCCCTGACTTGAGAACAAAAAAAAAAAAGAGCATGTCTAAAATTGTTCTGATTTTAAGGCTATTAGTCTATATCTTGCAGTTAAAAAAACTTATACTTCAGAAATAACTCCTCATGATTTTGTAGCACCTTGTGAATAAGTGAAGGTGCATATTTTTCCTATCTTTGAAGTGATATTTGCTGTTTGCAGAGCGTTAGGATTTAATTTTTTAAGAAATACATACTCTGATAAGTTTAAGTACCACTGAATTACCTTAATGACGCCAACAAGGTCAAACACTGCTAAAAGAGTAAAGAGAATGGCAAGCCAAAATAAGCTTCACACTAGCAAGCCTTCACCTTCAGAGGGTCATTACATTCAAAATAAGTTTAGCTTACATGCTGAATGACCCAAATGTAGTAAACGAGTGACCTGAGAATTGTTAGCACTGTTTCAAAATGCTAACTGGTTCCATAACTGGCAGTAATGTGCTAAACCTTATGTAGGGGTTCACCAGCCCAGTCAAAGCAAAAACATACTTCTAAAGGACTGTTTAAGATTAGTCAATTCAAATAATACCATGTTGAAGGCTGGCAATGTGACAAAGCCTGCCTCTGTGGGACTCCACAATCTCTACATGAATGATGATTTTTCCATCAGTTTAATTAAATAAGAAGTCAACGTTTGCTAGTCAAGTGTTTACAAAGGTAGTACCGATTGCTGGTTCAAATCTATTTTAGATATCTCTGACATTAGCATGGAAGAAACCGTATTGTCAAACAATTTTTTAAAGACCATTTATCTCTCTTTATTATTCAGAGATAACAGTAACAAGGAGAGCAACGTGTCTTAATGACTAAGGAGTCAGACTTCAAAAAAAAAAAAAAATCACACAATCACTTCTGCTTTTGGCTCACTGTATGACCCTCAGCAAGCAGTTTCATGTGGTGTGAATAACGTTTATACTCCAAAACAGCATCGACTAGAAGGGCATTGCACTAAGGCTCACAGACTATTAAACAATCCTACAAATGAGGACACCAATAGACAGATTATCTCCACCCATCTTTTCTGAACTCAAATCCTTTAATTACTGGGATGCAAGGAGCCAAAGCCCATCTTGTCAGCATTGGCCGCAGAGATGAAAAAGTCTTGACAGGACATTAAGCCCATCACAGAACATGTTCATGCTCACACCTTCCCTCATACGTCTCTATGATAGAGGTAGTGATTATGCTCTTCTGCATATTTATAATAGGCATGAAAACAAGGGAATCTGTAGAAACCCCACATGATGGACATGAGTAAGAACATTGAAGACAGAGATGAGACCAGGGAAAGAAGTGAGGCTCCAGGAGCTGTAATGCAAAAGTTGGTAAAATAAAATGAAAAACTCTATAGGGAAGCCATGTATATATGCAAACACATCTAAAAGTATTTTTGCTACAGACAGTTCTGAAGTATTATAAAATTAACTGGTTAGGACAATATTGTTAAAAAAAAAAAAAAAAAAAAAAAGCCTCCGTAAGAGCCATGGGGAAATTATTCCATAAATGGCACTCAAAAATGAAGTTTCCTTGTAAGTTTACACAGGAGTATTATGCTATCTTACTTGAACCGTCCAGTCAGGGACATGAAACATAGCACACGTCACCCATTCTCAAAATTTGACAAAACAAGTGCAAATACAAAACAGAACTCTACCATTACTAGGAAGTATGTTGATGAATGTTTAATGCATGTTTTTATACAGTTTACTTATTCCAGCTGTGCATATTGCTAAGAATGCGGTCTGCAGATGGGTAAAAACTGTTCTTGAACTGAGAGGTGCTTGCTTTGATACTAGTGAACCTCCGGCCAGTTTGGAAAATGGACAGTGCCCAGAATGTGCGGACTCGCACAGCTCTGCATCAGTCCCATCTCTGCAGTGTTTGGTCCATATGGATGGTCCAGTGATCCTGCTACACTACCCTCTTTTCCTGGGCTGTGGTGCTCTTATACCTGGCTCTGATTCCTTCTGTCAGTAGATGCAGTAGTGCTGTGTTAGATGTTCACCAGTATTTGTTTGTGCATACCACACTTCTTCAAATATCTGGGGAAGTGAAGGTGCTTCTCTGCTTTATTTATTTTTTTTTATAAATAATAACAGTTGTGCTTTGTCACCAGTTTAGTTGTGGAGACTGAGAATTTTGAAACTACTCACTCTGAGTAACACATCCCCATCAATGCAGACTATTCTAGGGGGTTACCAACAGGCAAGATCTTGTGTGTTCACATAGTGTGGCAGGGATTACTACAGAAGTTTGGCTTTTATTTTATTATACTACTATATGTTAACTTACTGCTGTTCTTAAGTAAGAGGTCAACATTGCATCTCTTGGTCATTTATAATATTTACTTTTATATTCACATTGTGACTGTTTTTCCAGATTTGTTAACTATAGCTCTAACATATGTTAGCAAAATTTAAAAAATGTTAATCACTGTCACAATAATTATACCTGTTTGTCGATAAGTGTTAAGACTGCTCTAGGTTGGCTTCTCTTTATAATATATTTGACTGTGACCTCCTAAAACAAAAACATACCATTTTATAATATAGTGCCTTTGAATGGTATTCACAAGCACAAATACAGAACACAACTGCTCATGGTTTTATTTATTTATTTATTTTTTTTAAATCATGGAGGCACCGGCACATTAAAATTACTATACTCATGGCCAGACAATGGATCAGAGGTGGGAACTGAACTAACGGTAATGTGGTTTAGAAGCCAGGGCTTTCGCTATGTCACCACACGGCCTACCGAAACAAAGGCATTGCAGACAATTGTGAAAGGAACGCAGTTGTTGGCAGCAGTCATGCAACTCTGCCCAGTGTACAGAAATTACACATCATTATTTTTAAATCTGGATTCAATTATCAAGCACAAGAAAGTCTAAGATCAATGAATTTCCTCTGCAATGCCAAACAAAGGAATAAACAAACTATACTCTGTTTTATGTTTCACAAAAACCACATTCATTTAAAGAGTCTTCCTCAGCAGTTGCATCACTAATTCAAATTTCTGTCAAATTATGCTAAGTGTGAAAGCACTGCGGAGTGGAATATCTAATGCTTTACAACAGCATTATAATAGCTAAAATCTTTCAAGCACAAAATGTTTAACTAGTTGCTTGCAAAAGATTATAAATAAATCGCCTAATAGAAGAATGTGCTATAAACCATAGCATTACAAGCCAGAGACTCGATGAATTTTCTGTGGTCCACCAGCAACTAAAAAACTTCCAACTTTCAGGTATAAAAACTCTTGGTAAATATAGTAAAATACCATGCTTCCTTTTGTGGGGGCTTCAGGTACAGGGGTTAGAAGTTTTCAAAACCGAGAGCACAAACTTTGCCATTCAGTCCCCTTATATTTTGCATAACCATACTGGACTTAATTTGACCTGCTGCTCACAGACAGTCTGTCTACACTCTCGCTCATGGCTTTCTGAGTGTATACCTTAAACATGCTCCATATATATCCTCTGTCTACAGAGATTACACTGTTTTGTCTGAAAATGGCAAATAAATTTTCTCTGCAGAAAAATAGATAAAAGGTATTCAGTTACAAGAAAACTACAACTGTGTCAATCAGTGACATTAAAAGTAGCTCAAACAGCATTTTTTTGTTAAGATTACATCTTTATTTTTAACTTGCCATTTGTGCACATTTCAAAAGAGCTGCGTCCGCACATGCTGCAGACATCTAATTAACATGATTAAGGCATATTCATTATCAGTCCAGATCTAAATCTTCAAATTTCCTGCTTCTGCCAAAATAACTTTATTTTTTTTTTTAAGGCATAAACATGTTTTAGACCCGTGGTACACAATGACAAGAGCCGCAGTTCATTTTTCTTTCACTCTACAGTCTTATTTTTTTTATTTATTTATTTATTTTTTTAAAGTTGACATCTTTTATAAATCTAAACTCATGAACGCCATCTCTTTTGGCAGCAGTGTTATAGACGCTTCCTGTAGGGCAGTCTGAGATAGATGTCACAGAGAACAGGCTTTATATTTCCATTTCATAAGGCAGGACTGGCTGCAGGCTTTGCTGCCTTTTTAGAAAATAATACTCCCCTGCTGTCGAAATACAGTACTTCAAGAAAGAGATGCCATTGCAGGTAAAGGCAAATACATGTGTCCAAAAGTCGGCGCAAATAGCAATTCACAGCTGTGATTCTATACTGCTGCCATTTTCTTAAAGTCATTTTGAAGAACTGTAGAACACCACACTGGACTAAAATCACAAATGGGACAGAATGTGTCACAATATGTGCTAATATTAATCTTACAGACTGACTGCAAAAGCAGAAAACAAAGTAACGGTTTAAACATTTGTCACACACTTGCGAATGGGAGGCAGCCAAAGGGCTCGAAGGAAGGTAATTCCACACCAGACCAGGGGGTAGAGAGGTGCACTGATCCTTTCTCTTTTCCCACTGCAGACCCATTATGGGAAATTCCACCTGGCCTCCAAGACGCCCCTTTCCAGTGACAAGCCCGATGACTTCACTTCCGGTTCTGGTCATAATTATCTCACTTCGTCTGCTGCACTTTAAACACCCACCATCTCAGCCTCACCGGTGAATTCTATTTGTACTAAAAATTTTTCCATTTACAGCCAGGAAACATTATACTGGTGGCTGACCCAAATCTTTTTGTGGCTCTTGTCTCATCTTTGACACATTGAATATTATATTTATATTTAACTCCTAGACTGACTGAAGAACTGCCTTTAAGACAATCTTTATATATAATACGCTACTGTGGCTGTTCGTTTGTCTCTCCAGGATATTAAATCACCTGTAGCTCGCAAACCGTTTGACCTATTGACCTGAAATTTGGCACACATCTACTATGTGACGTCTACTATCCATTTTCAGGGTGATGATTGACCTCCCAAGGTTATTCCCCTTTTAATTTTATTGTAGAAACAACTCTCAGCAGTGGCCAGTAGGGTGGCCATGCAGTGCATGTATACGGGCGCCGTTCTCATCCCTACCACCACCACCGTCACTTCCCCTACCTCTTCATATCTTAAATCATTCTTGAGGGAGATTGAAGACATAAGAGCCAGCTTAAGTGAAAAATTAAGGAAAATTTACTAAGTAACTGCAATGCAAACACTGACTTAATCAGTTTTAACGCAAAAAGATTCCAATGAAAGAAGAAAAGAAGCGTGCGCTAGGGTGGAGAAAAGAAGAGCTGCTCAGGAAGCAGCAAGCGCATCAACCTCTGAGCAAACGAATGGTAAACATACAGAGAAAGAGTAGGAAAACTAGGAATGCTCAAGTCAAGTGTATTCACTATCGTGCAGTGATGCTCGTTTGCCAGGCTTCTATCTTTCATGAGATGGTACTGATGGATACAAACGCAGGTCACTGAAATCACAAAATATGAGTTCTACTGCTGAGCTAAGAGGAGATCTCCATGGGTCCCTAAGGCTTCTCTATTCCCTTTTTCCCAGGATTTGTAGAACTGTGAAGCTTTCAATTTACTCTTGTCTTTTCTAATCAAACCTTTAGCATACTGTATGTGTAATATGTTTGGAATTTTCCATTTTCCTGACTGATTGGCTTTCTATATTATTACATTATTGTTTTCCGCTTAGTTGGGTCGGAATCTGCTGGGTCACACCACAAAAAAAAAACAACACTCTCTGAATTTACACCATTCTCTTGGTGTTAATATCAACAGATTTAAATATGTACAGTGGTACTGAAAGATCAATAATACAAATTCCTTTACATAAGGACAATGGAACCTTATATTTTTTAAAATGTAGTTGACAGTAAAATTAACAATATAATAAAATCTAACATTAATCCACATGATTCATTCAGCCAAAGGCATATCTTACCTTTTGTGTGCATCAGTCAGCTGCTTCTCTTCAGCCTCCAGATCAACTTTAGCTGCATTAGAAATATAATTGAAGTGTTAAGAAAGCCTGACTTTACAGATACTATATTTATAACACAATAATCGATTTTTAGTGCCGAAACAGTGGTTTCTAGCTCTGACTGTTGGTTTTCAGTCGATTAAGCCTTCAGTATAAAAAAAAAAATCTACTATTAAATCATCTTAAATACAAAAAATTAAAAAGCTTAGTCAATATGCAGATTTATTATCAAAACAATTATCAAGAGGTTGTGATGCGGCTTCATCAAGGCCAGAAAAGAGCCAGAATTTGAATTTAGGACTCTATAGGAACTGTGTGACTGTCTGCTAACCACACTACAGCTTGCTGTTTCCATTCATAATTCAATTTTTTTTTTTTAAGTAAGAAGAAAATGTATTATCTTTTACATATTTAACCACTCTGGTAGGGTATCTAAGCTTAAACACTGCCTTATCCTTGCAGTTCATAAAACATTAAACTTAGTTTAGGTACTGCAAAAATGCATCTATTCCTCATTTACTATTATGTAAGAAGACCTTAACAAAGACTTCTTTTGGTCTTCTATACTCTTGTTAAGCATCAGTAGATCGGTTATTCATCTCTGTGCAGTGTGGCATACTGGCATGAAAGCAAAAAGGATTCACAGGTCTTCTACTATATATGTATTTTCGAGAAAAATGTGTCTTAGTTTATCCACTTCAGACCTCTCCAAAGTGATGTTTTGTTAGTACAGTAGGTCACATTCAGAGATAAACATTTTACTGATGCTTTGTAAGTGTTATGAAGACCCAAAGAAGTGTGTATATATGAAAGTCTTGTCACATCATAGTAAAAGAGTAACAGATGAGTAATACTGTAGGTGCATTTGAGCAGTACCTAAACTAAAGTGTTACAAAACTTTCTTTCCAGCCTGACTGCAACCAGCTTGCCATGTAAACACACAGGTGCAAAGAATCACACATCCTTTAAAAGGACAATTTAGTCTTTAGCAGGTGTATCCATCTGTACTCATCCTATGGTGACTTCTTTAAGAAATGTAAATATAAAAGTAACTTTTTTTAACAAAGCCAAAAAGAGTTACATCTATTTTTATTTGAACAACAACAACAAAACCATAAATGACCCATAACATAGAAAATGGCTAAACTGATTTTGGGTTGCATATATTGACTTAGCAGTCACTAGTTAAAGAATTTATGGATATCTTGTAATCTTAGGCAAAGTCAGAGCTAAAAGTGTGAATAAACATATCAATATATCTGTCACACAAATGCACATGGAAGGCAGCTAGAAGGACCAAAAGAAGGTAATTCCACGCCAGACCAGGGGGTGACAGGGTGCAGTAAACTCTTTTTCTCTTTATCTCTGCAGACCACACACGGGAAACTCTGCCCGATTCCGACAACGATGACATCACTTCTGCCGACCGGCCTTAAAAGCAAGACAACCTCCACTTTTTATTCAGTTCTGTTTTGATCTCAACCTGTACACTTCTGTGTTACCAAAATTTCAATTCTTGCAGCCTTAGTCAAGTGTACGGGTGGCTGCCCCAAACCTCCTTTGGTGTCAAGGTCTACTCATTTCACATATCATATCCTGTATGATGCAAGAAGCTAATCAGTAATACTGTAAATTGAAAGAATGTTTCACATGTCAGCTTAATCAAATACATCTATGACCGTCAATCAATAAAAAGCAATGCCTCCGAATACTTGAAAGGCCTACACTTTACATAGCTGTACATACTGTAAAAAGACAGTATTCTCTAAATCAGCACCAGCACGATAAATTATTTACTTTAGTTAAGCTTAGCATTCACATTTCCTGCTCTCGAGTTTGCAGTCCTACTACTTGAGATATATGTGTTACCATGTAAATGCATGTCAACATAAACACACCATTGTAAAGCAAGTTAAAGACATGCAAGTGATAACAGTTTAAATGTGACCCAAGAGAACTATGAATTAAATATTTTTAAAAGCCTGTTAATATTTTACAAAACGTTTGACAGCAATGGATAACAGGAGCTCCAAATTCACATAAAATACCAACACTGTTTGCCCGGATTAAGAGTATTTGACAAGGCCATTAGGACTGGCGGCACAGAAATCTGTTCCTGCCCATTAAAATGTTTAAACAAGTTTACAGATCCATTGTTTAACTAAGAAACAAAAGAATGGAAATGTTCATAGATGGAAAGTGGTGCCCATTGAGAGGGAGGAAGTTGGTAGGGAAATAATATTGTAATGAAACTTGATAATATAAAATCAGCTAGCAGCAATCTGGACAGCCACAGCAGATATGCTTCATGCTGTTTTTCAGTGGCAGAAAAGACCTAATATCTTAAAAAGAATTTTCTATCGTGCCACATAGCACAAGAGGGAAGATACTTTTGCAAAACTTAATATGAGTATGGATGTAGCTATGAGGCAGCATATCTGCCTTAGATATGTTCCAGTTAACAACTTCAGAATACTGTCTCAATAAATGTGTTATATGTAAGAACATTTGTGTAAAAACCCTCCACAGAAACAAAATAAAAATATACAAATGGTACAGTAATGATGAATGCCTCAACAATGTGTCTGCTGTCTTGAAAACTAAGAAACATATTTAATTGTTTCAATTAGTCTTTTCGAAGTGTTTTTCCCCACAATATATACCTAATTTTGGTAAAGTACGAAATATACTTCTACAGCAGAAGCTTAAAAGCCTAAAGCTACAAACACAGTAAAGACAAAAAGAAAAGAAAAACCAGAATTGTCAAAAGCCACCGCCCACTCACAAATTTCAAAAAAGCGTCTCAGGAAAATCCAACTTTCTCCAAAAAACTGTATTAAAACCATATCCTCATGGTCCAGATAAGTACTACCACAACTTTTCAAAAAGCTGGAAGTAAAACTGAAAAAAACAAACACAGCAGACTCAAGAACACTCAACCCCTCCAACCATGTGAGGCAAGGAGATCTGACAGATTTAGTACAAAGTAGACATGCAAAAAACCCAAGGATGCAAAACATCGGAGTTAACATGCACATGGCACACAACCACAAGCCTCTGCAAACTTGCAACCTGTCACACATGTGCGAGTAGGAGGAAGCTGTATGGACTAAGTGAGGGTAATTCCACACCAGGCCAGGGGGTGGAGGGGTGTGCTAAGCCTTCTTCTGTTATCTCTGCAGACCAGACATGGGAAAACCTGTCTGACTCGTTCCTGAAGACGTCACTTCCGGTTCCGGCGCCTAGAAGAACGTCGCTTCTGATTATGATGACAGAAGGAGGTCACTTCCAGTTCCCATACATCACTTCCGGTCTTGGTATTTAAAGTCGCCATCACAACCATTCGACAGTTCTTGTTTGGACTCCATTGAATACACAACAGTGTTGCTTTTTCAAACCTATTGCAGCCAGGGATAGTATAACATCGCCCTGGCATGCTTAGAATCAACTTCTGGGCCAAATCCTGACTGATGGCAGCCCATTCTTGCATAATCAAGGCTTGGAGTTTATCAGAATTTGTGGGGTTTTGTTTGTCCACCTGTCTCTTGAGGATTAACCACAAGTTCTCAATGGGATTAAGGTCTGGGGAGTTCCCTGGCCATGGACCCAAACTTTCAATGTTTTGTTGCCAGAGACACTTCTCCCAATCATCCAAGAACAGTTTGGTGACACACAAAGCCTTTTCCAGCATTACAGAGCACCTTGCCACAAGGCAAAAGTGAGAACTAACTGGCTCGGGCAAAAAAACACTGAAATTTTTTATACCATAGAATGCACAGTGTAATAGTAAACTAAATGTTTACTTACTTCTTCTGTAATGTTTACTTCTTCTGCTTGGGCTCTCTTTCTCACGCTCACTCACTCGCACTCTCTCTCATGCTCTCTCTTGCTCACTCGCTCCCTCTTTCGCTCATGCTCTCTCTCTCTCTCGCTCGCTCGCTGCACAGGGACAGACTGAACACGTGCAGAAATCATCGACACATAGGAACCGGAAGGGAAAATGGCTTGTTCGTCGCCCGAGTGTGTGGTCGTGAACAGATGCAAAAGTTTGGCGAAGTTTTTGGTCGTAACCCAATTTGTGACCTGAGGTTCCACTGTATGTATACAGTATATATATATATATATATATATATATATATATATATATATATTATATATATATATATACACACACACACACACAGTATATACATACATACACATAGTATGCACACACACATATACATATACATATATAATGTAATCTAAATAAACCATAATGACGTTCTTCCTTACTTGCTACTGAACCATTCTAATTATGAAATTGGTATTAATTTAATGTCAGTGTTTTGAACATTTTAACTGTGACTTAGCATTATTCATGACCCATGCAAAACCTTCTTTACAATGATTAATCATAAACTGAATCTAAAAGGAGTAGGTTTGCTATAAAAGAATAAATCCTCCTCGATTGTGTTTGAGAAATATGGATATATGTGAATGGGACAAATCAATCAGTCAATAAATAATAATTTCATGCATACTAACCTAACACAACTTATGCTGTCCTAACTCCTTCCATATGGATCTAAACAGCAGAAAAGAACCCCTCTTAGACTCTGACCCTATATGCAGACTTCCTAATTTCTATCTGTGCTGCTGTCTGATCCAAAAGCCATAACAATCTAAACCAGTTTTGTTGAACTGTTTCCAAGCATTTCCAAGAGAACGGGCTGGATACATCTTCTCTCTCTGATCTACAGCATTCTTTTTTTGGGAATATCAAATCATCCATGTAATTGAAGACAGAGCTACATCTAAGGACTTCTGACAAGTATGAATATCACTTTTATCTACACACCAACACACTAAATCTTCTCTGTTTTTTCCTTTTTCTTTAAAGTGGTTTTATTTTGTTTTTCAAAATACAAAAATGTACCTACTGAATCTGGAAAATTTAATAAGCTGCATTTTTATGAATTTTAAAAAAAGCAGTAAAAATTATTAATCATGATTAACATACAAATAGAAAATGATAACAGCATGTGTTCAATGAATGAACAGTACTAATTTAAATTAACAAAAAACACTGATTAGAGCGTAATAATTAAAATGTCTAGTCTTGAATGGGGGCAACATATAAAGTTTACTATACACCATAATATTTATTGCAATGGACATTTATTAAAAAAAATAACTTCTTTCCAAGTCACCATCAAATAGCCTAATTTCCCCAGAGGAATTAACACAGGGTTCAGACATTTCACATCCAACCCAAAACCCACACACACAACTGCAGCAGCAGAATAAGGGCCTGCCATATGCTTTGAATACTGTACATAACACACCTATAAGGACTGGAAAAAATAAAACATTACAAGTAGCAGCTAATCAATAATAAAGAACTCTGATTGCAGAAAGGTACTCATTTCCACAGCATTGTTTGCATGGCAGGCAATTGTAAGAGAGAGCAGAAAACACAAGTCTTGTTGAGATGGGATTAACATTAAATGAAGTTTTAATCAGACCTGTCAGTGCAGTTAGGCATTTCAGACTTGTCAGCTAAATCTTTTCTAAGGATGGACAGAAATATCTACAGCAACATTATGCTTATTACATAAAAGTATGGGGATTTCAAGCTAAGTCAGTCTGTCCTTTCACTGAATCTGCATAATTCAGCAAAGCAAAAATCTTGTGATTGATGCTAAAAGATGAGTGGATGCCTTTGAGCTGCCAAGAAAGACGATTTGACACAACAGCTGTGAGCTGAACCCTAGTAACACCACAGCCTCAAAAGTATGCAGGGGGTATGGAGTACAACATCTAATGGAGTGGTGAACATGAGAAAAGCTCAGTACAATGAGACTTTTGAAAAACACCACACACTTGACCCATTACCTGTTACAAGTCTCACATTTTACTTCTTTGCCATGACACAACCAGTGTTGGGAAGTTTGATTAGGTGACATTTGAACAAAGGATTTTTACAAGAATACAGGACAACATAGGGGCAAGTGTAAGCATCACTAGCATACAGTCAACAACCAACTCACTTAACAAAGCACTTTAAAACAATGCCCCTTCCAAATTAAGCTGTAAATAAAAAGAATAGTGTGGACTGCAAAAGAAACCCGAGGTCATGATGCAAAGTAATAGCCTTTCATTTCTTGCAGGTAGGAATTTCTAAAACACAAAGGTCCTAGTTGGAATACATTCAAGGCATTTATGGGAGCGAAAGACCTTGCACTAAAAACCAAAGGAATTCCTCAACCCATCATGCATAGGAGGTTTCCATCATATTCATTGCAAGGTGAATCCAACTGTCAACACACTTCAGCATTTTGTTTACATAAAAATGATCTGAAAAATCTACTCTGTATATTCTGTGGTACAGGAGTGCAATTAAAATAGTTGCCGTTTTTTAAGGTCTCTTCCCAGATAACACCTAAAAGTGGGGTACAGTGGAGCAGAAGTTGCCACATTTCTTTAATTTGTGCACTTCCCAGTAGTTAAGGTGTCAGCCACCCCTCTCATTCATCTGTTGATCCCTTTCTTGGCAAAGTGGGCCAAGAAAACATTACACCACTGCACCACCAAAACCACCACCACCACCACCACCACCACCAGCCTGGACCATTGATGCAAATCAAGTTGGATACCTGGATTCATGAGGATGGTGCCAAATACTGACCCTACCATCTGTGTGCCTCAACAAAAATGTACATTCATTAGACCAGACTGTCTGTCCAGTTTTGGTGAGCTTGTGCCCACTACAGCCTTAGCTTTCAGTACTTGGCCGACAAGAGAGGAACCTAACATTATTTTCTGTGATTGTAACCCATCTTTCTCAAGTGTCGAGGTGTTAAGCATTATGCGATGCGTTTGTGCTCACCAAAGTTGTACAGAGTGGTTATCTGAGTTGCTGTAGCCTTCCTGTCAGCTTGAACTAGTGTGTTTATTCTCCTCCGATCTCCCTCATCAATATGGTGTTTCTGTCTGCAGAACTATCCACTCTTTTTTTTCCTTTGTTTGTTTCTCACACCATTCTGAATAAACTCTATAGAGACTGTTATGCATAAAAGTCCCAGGACTCCAGCAGTTTTAAGAAACACTCAAACCAGCCATCTGGCACTAACAATCATGTCTTGGTCCTTGAGATCATTATTTTCTCCATTCTGGTGTTTAATGTGAACATTAACTGAAGCTTCTGATCTGAATCTGCATGATGTTGTGCATTACGTGCTAGGTTAGGTAATTGCATAGATAAGCAGACGCACAGGTGGTGCATAATAATTTGCTTAGTGAGAATATTATATTTTTAATAACTGGATAATACAATAATTAAACCAAACTATTTAAGGTGATGGTTCATTCACTCTTTCAAGGTGGATGTCGACTTTTATCGAAATTCAGGGGCAGAGGACGATAATCAGCTGTAATCTATGACAAATATTGCCAATTTGTTTTAGTTTGACTCTCTTTGCTAGAAGGAAAGTTAGCGTTGATGATTTGACCTCGATTCCCTGCATGTGCATGAGTGGTAAACCTTTAAAATGGTATCGACATCTGGCGAGTGACCAAAGTGAAATACTCCATGGACAATGTTTTGCATGTTATTGCTGAATCGGACTATGACTTGTTGGACTACAATTTTGATGCAACTGATCTGTAAATGGAAATGGAAAACAAAAGTGAGGTACCAGGATCAGCTGATCATGGTGCTGAACATGTTCGTGTAGCTGATGTCCCACTGCAACATTTGCCTGGGAGGACTGCCACTTAAAGTGACAAGAGGTACAACTCAGATTGCCACGCACTATGACTGACACCGCCACCCACCTGATGCGCGAAGACAGCCGGCTCACCATGCATTCCTGCTGGACATCAAGCCAGGGGACACTGAACAGGTGTTGACAGCAACCACAGCACACAGAAGCAGGTGGCTGATGTTGACTTATGTGTGAAACCATTGAGTTTGAGTTACAGAGTCAAAGTAGTTAAAGGCTGGTAACTTATACCCTTACTCTAACTGATCAAAGTTTAAAACCTAAAATTGCAAAACTATTTCACTTGTGGCTTTTTACAAGGGTCACTATTCTACTGTAAGTGGATTTAATTTTATTTTATTATTATGACAGGGTGCCTCGAGAGGAGTTGTGGTATTGTCTGAGGAAGTCGGGAGTGGCAGAGAAGTACGTAAGAGTTGTACAGGATATGTATGAGGGACGTGTAACAGTGGTGAGGTCTGCGGTAAGAGTGACAGATGCATTCAAGATGGAGGTGGGATTACATCAGGGATTGGCTCCGAGCCCTTTCTTATTTGCAATGGTGATGGACAGGTTGACAGATGAGATTAGACAGGAGTCCCCATGGACTATGATGTTTGCTGATGACATTGTGATCTGTAGCAATAGTAGGGAGCAGATGGAAGAGACCCTGGAGAGGTGGAGATATGCTCTAGAGAGGAGAAGAATGAAGGTCAGTAGGAGCAAGACAGAATACATATGTGTGTAAATGAGAGGGAGGTCAGTGGAATGGTGAGGATGAAAGGAGCAGAGTTGGCGAAGGTGGAGGAGTTTAAATACTTGGGATCAACAGTACAGAGTAATGGGGATTGTGGAACTGAGGTGAAGAAGAGAGTGCACGCAGGGTGGAACGGGTGGAGAAGAGTGTCAGGAGTAATTTGTGACAGACAGGTATCAGCAAGAGTGAAAGGGAAGGTCTACAGGACGGTAGTGAGACCAGCTTTGTTATATGGGTTGGAGACGGTGGCACTGACCATAAAGCAGGAGACAGAGCTGGAGGTAGCAGAGTTAAAGATGCTAAGATTTGCTTTGGGAATGATGAGGATGGACAGGATTAGAAATGAGGACATTAAAGGGTCAGCTCAGGTTGGAAGGTTGAGAGACAAAGTCAGAGAGGTGAGATTACGTTGGTTTGGATATGTGCAGAGGAGAGATGCTGGGTATATTGGGAGAAGGATGCCAAGGATAGAGCTGCCAGGCAAGAGAAAAAGAGGAAGGTCTAAGAGGAGGTTTATAGATGTGGTGAGAGAGGACATGCAGGTGATGGGTGTAACAGAACAAGATGCAGAGGACAGGAAGACATGGAAGAAGATGATCCGCTGTGGCAAACCCTAACAGGAGCAGCCGAAAGAAGAAGATTTTAATTAAAACTATTTAACACAGACAAGATTTTGTTCCTAATTTCTTAACAGTACTGTTCCTCTGCCATATCACTTAAATACTCACAGGTAATGGTGGGCATGTGGTGTGGTGCTGTGGTTAAGGCTTTGAACTTCAAACCCTGCAGTTGTGGGTTCAAAGCCTGCCATTGACATTGTGTGACCCTGAGCAAGTCACTTCACCTGCTTGTGCTCCAAATGGAAAAAGAAATGTAACCAATTGTATCTCAAATGTTGTCAGTCAAATTGGATAAAGACGTTGGCCAAATAAATAAATGTGAATGTAAATAAATGTAATGGAATCAATTTATAACATTCCTAATATTTAATGTTAATATTTGAAGTGTAAAGGGAGACCACATATTATTCCAAGGTTATTAATCCAAAAACATCAATTACAAAGGCAAAATTAGAAAACAATGATTCTGCTTTTGGAGTTAGAGGAAAAAAAACTTGTACAATTGTTTTGTATGTTTCTCCTAAAATATAACTCACTGAAATAGACAGAAAAGCAATCAAATATAAAAATCAAAACATTTAAAAAACTTAAACAGAAAAAAAAATGTCAATGTGTTTCAAACTCGGGCAGCATGGTGGGCACACTGCTGCCTCATAGCTCTGGAATGCTAGATTGAAATTCTGGTCGGACCACCATCTGTGTCAAGTTTCCAGATTCTCCATGTTTTCTGTCTGGGTGTTTTCTCATCTCCCTCTCAGACCCTAAAGAAGTATGCGTTAGATTAATTTGGCTTCCCACTTATGCTTGGCTCCTGCTTTGCACCTGGTGTTGCCAGGTGTGGTGCCAACTCTCTGCAACCTTAAAACTGAATTAGGTAAATTCAGAAAAAAAAAAAGGATGAATGGACATTTATTGGTTCCCCAAAATAAATTTAGTTCTAGCAAACTAAACAAAACAGGATTTAAAACCAGAAACACCACCAAAGATTTTACTATACTCTCGTGTAAAAATACGTAAAAATAGAACTAATTTAAATTTTTAGGTCAAAAGCACTTTCCACAACTAACAGAAGATGATAAATAAATGAACAGACATGCTGAAAAACAGTATTTTTCTTACCGTATTAATTTGCATACTATGTGGAAATGAATAGGGTCATGTTTTGTTTAGTTTTACTTTCCAAAACCACTACTGTTGCCATATCAAGGATGAGAAAAAAGTAATGTAGTATGTAAGCTATATTTAAAGACCAAAAAGACCAAGAAAACAATGCAACAAATTTAAATTCTCACATTCTCTTGCATAAGAGGTCCTACAGACTCTACTGAGGATTCTGGTTGCGACTCCGTCAGTTACAAACGTCTATGCAAACAATGAAATCTTCCCTAAGAAAATCCCACTGCCACACAGATCAAAAGGCCCATTCACCATTCAGTACGACAGGGGAAAAAACCTGCTTTCATCAAGCCATCTTTCAACTTAAACCCGTGGATAAAACAACAACAGGCTACATATGAAACAAATTAAAGCCTTTTCGAAATATCAAGAACACAAAAAAGGATTCACAAATCAGATTTAAAGAAAAGAAAATGTTCAGGTGCGCTCTCTCTGTGCCATTAATGTTAAATACTACTAAAATTCCAAAGCTATCATGACACAAAGTAACACAACTAAGCTACTGCTGTAGTGCGACCCCAGTATACCAAAAGATCACATCTTAACCTCTGCAGAAAGCTACCTTCCTGATTTTAGGCAAGGTAAGGTATTTTTTGAATTGGTGCAGATTACTTTAACTTACTCATCAGTTTAGAAAGTGCAAAAAATGCATCTCATCACATTTCATAACTCCTGTCAGACAATACAGTACACACTGCAAACTTTGGTTAAAGAAAAATTCTTTTGGATAGCTTAGTTGTTCTTTCAAACAATGTTCAACAAAAACAAGAGGAAACAATTACTTCTTTAGCTAAATCATATTATAGTACAAATCCCAGAAGTTGGATCGCAGAACTCTTAACGACTTCTGGTTTTAAGAAGAGAAAATAAAAAGTGGCAGGGGCGCAGAGGGGTCAAAACCTCTCTCACCTTTTTAGACACCCAGAACTAATAAATCCAGGAATCTTTTCTTAAAACTTTAGGGGATGACATCAACCCAGATTCAAGTGCAAATCTCAGAGAAAATAATCACCTTTCACACTTAAAGGATTATTCCTGTTGGGTAAGGGTAAGGGTGGTAAGTGGAACAAATCGGCAGCTTATCAGTGAAGCGAATAAACGAAGTACACCATTGCTTTGTACAGACTGATGAAGAGTTTCTTATAAATGACTGAGTTCCACTACATTAAGTGAGAGGTCCTTTTGTTATTGTTGTCCAACACTGTCTAGGAGGTACACACCACACAATTAATATTAGGAGTCTGGAAATTCTACCAATATTCTTCTCATTACTAGATAAAACATATTCAAGTGTAAATACTGATAAAAGATGAGGAAATATGGGAAGGATTTTTTTTTAACAAAAATATATAAAAATAGCTTGAGGGAAATTCTATATTTGCTGAACAACTTTTCCAAAGATACATACACATGGCCAATACAGAGGTCTTGGGCAGTTAAAGAGGTCTGGAACACATCAATGCTAAGCACTGGAAGAGCGGAGAGAAGTGATTTCTACATTGGTACAGAGAGGAGTTTGAGCAGGAATCACTGTCTAAAGTTAAGCAAGTAAATTACCTTCTAGTTTTATCCCTAGTCTCAAAGTATGAATATTGACCACCGAGCAATAAAACTGGAAATTAGGTAATGCAATGCCACCTCCTGCTTTAGGTCACTGCAGTATCATTTTTTAGATGTGCAGCCTTCTTGCGTTCCTCAGGAACCAGCTTACAGCTGAATATAAAACATCTAAAAAATTCTTCTTGCAATACATACTCTAAAAATGAAATACAGCTTTTGAAGAGATATGTTAGGGTTAATACCTCTGCCAGCTAAAGAGAGATGAAGAGATGACCACCAATTAACAACTCGCTTGATACATTCCATCATAATGCAAAATTTACATTTGAATTTGTTTTGGACTGTGGCTCCTAGACATCTTTTCTGAGACAAGTAATGAAACGTAATTACATTTAGTATGCTGTGCATTCTGCTGCTACCATTATGATTCTGTTCACATCTCCCATTGTTGTGGAAGAAAGTGATAAGCAGAAGTTCATAGCAGTTGCAAAAGGCGTTAGTGAGAGTAGACGGCTTTCTCTGGCTGTGCATTCTAATATGAAATAGTGCTGATATTGATTACATGAACTGAGCTGTCTGGTGAGAGTATTTCAACTTTATCCAAGTACAAATATTAGGTCTAATCCTATATTTGTGCTATACATTGAAAAGAATATTTTGCCATTCCACTCTGTGAAAAGCTTTTTCTGACTGAAGAGACAGCAGGACCTCTGAAAATGCAA